>NC_056734.1:334830603-335005603 GCF_019279795.1 Protopterus annectens
TATATATATATATATGTGTGTGTCTATATATATATATATATATATATATATATATATATATATATATACACACATACATCTGTCTGCCTTGAGATATTTGTATTGTATTACTATGCTCAGTATGAAAATAATTCCATGATCCAGTGGTCATAGTCTCAAATCTAGGGGAAGCAACTTGGTACAACATTCATTCAGAAGACCATAATTTGTAAGGGTACTGGAGGTAAACAAAATGGAAAATGGAAGAATTTTTACAATGATCATTACATTTTTACAGATTTCCTTCCTAAAATCCTTAATGAACATTCTCCTCGTCTATACAGTTCTTTGTGCCTAACAGATTTATCCAGCATTAATTACCCTTTGCAGCTGAACGTTTCATTTACAGTATGTTCCACACTAATTATTGCGAATAAAGATGTTAAGCACTTCTTAATCACAGACTTCTATCAGGACCATTTGCTATTAATATGTAGGTCAACACAGATGAGTACAATACAAGCACATTGTAACACACAAGAAATGGCTGGAATCACCCAGTACTGGGAAGGTATCACAATTTCTCATGAATTTAATTTATTAACCTATTTCATGATTAAATGTCG
Source organism: Protopterus annectens (assembly GCF_019279795.1). Lineage (NCBI taxonomy): Eukaryota > Metazoa > Chordata > Ceratodontiformes > Protopteridae > Protopterus > Protopterus annectens. The sequence goes on from NC_056734.1 coordinate 334,831,209, forward strand.
TAACTTATAACCTACACTTCTGTCCGGTACTAGTAAATTTCTGGAATGTGTTATCTTTGAAATCTATTACTACTGCATTCTCATTTAATGACTCACTTAAAATTACAAACTATTCCCAGTTTGTCATTTTAAGCCTAACTTTCTGAAATAATTTCCATAGTCTAATTTCTGTTTACCACATTCAGTGCTGTTATAGTTATGATATTACAAAACTTGCAATAGAAAGTGTATCATAAAAACAACTTTAACAAACTAGCTAGACAAAGCAATTTCATGTCAATCAGACCAATAGCAAAATAGTGTAAACAAATGCAGTGATTTCAGCATTAAATACAGATGAATGCACAAATAGAACAACCAAATAAGTTCCTGATCATTAAAATAGCTTCTGTAAGTGTGCTTTTAAATATAAGTACTTAGCTTGTGCCTGGATGGCACCTGTTGCAAGGAATTCACTTCAGAGGCACTGATGAGGATATCAAGCATTGTTGAGCTTCACGAATCAACCATGAGCCTCACAAACATCCAGAATTTATACAGGGCACTTAAAACAAAGGAAACTGTGTAGAATCTCTTTAGCAGGGCCAAAATTGTAGGAATACAACAATTAAGTGTCAGCAAAACTACACAGTAGCAAATTACACAGCAACACTGCCAGTAAAGCTTATCAAAAGTGCAGTTCTCAGCAAAAAGCAGGCAGTGCAATATCAGAGAACTTGGAAATTATACAAAGTGTGAAAATATGCAGATAAAACAGTTAAATGAAGTGAAAAACAGTAAGCTAAATCTTTTATCTGCCAAGGATGGCACAGGATTTATTCAGGACCCTATAGAGTGTAGAAAGGATGCTAACCAGATGGTAGCTTTATGAAAATGATGACTCGTAGTATGGGAGGACAGCTCAAGAGCAAACTGGTTTGCTGAGCGGGTTCTCAGTATGATGGATCTATGTAAAGCAATGGGTGAGAAATGTACTTAATTAGCTTACACAAGTGACAATAGCAATCAAGCGGGGAAGGAGGGACTATGATAGTAAGATTACAACAAAGGTCAAACGCCAGAGACAGCAGCTTTTAAAATGACCATAGCAAAACGGTGGGAGGGTTGGAGAAAATTCAAGCTGATGTTTTGGACCAGTGATATACAGACTTAATTAAGCAAAGACCAGGATAGTAACCCAATCAGTAAAACAGATTTGTACAAACCAGAAAAAAACACCTCTATATGTGAGACTAATTTCCAGCACCAGGCTGTGAGTTAGCATCCTCGGACCCCATTTCTGAGGAGAGTGATTCTGTAAATGTTTGGTTTTGTGCCACCCTACCACCTCCTTTAAGGATGGGTATACTATTCCTCTTTGTTGACACTGAAAAGTGCACAGGGTTCTAACTCAACTTGTGTGACTGGGGTTGTTGTTGGAGATTTGTCCCTCTATGCCACCAGCACAAGCCATATCCATCAATGTTGTGACATTCATCATCATCATCCCTTTTTTCACATTTACATGGGGTCGGGTATCGTATTAACTGTCGCCAACTCTCTCGATTCAGTGCCACTCTCCTGCCTTCTTCAACACTCATGCCTGACTGTCGCAGATCTTCTTTCACACAATCCATCCACCTCTTTGCTGGATGTCCTCACTTCCTCTTACCTTCTTCCTGTCTGTCCCAAATCTCCCTCACCAGATTGTCTTCTGCTTTTCTACACATGTGCCCATACCATCGTAATCTGTTTTCTTTGATCTTTTCTGCAATTGGAGCTACTTTGGCTTCTGCTCTTATGTCCTCATTTCTTCGCCTGTCCCACAGTGTGCATCCTACCACCTTTCTCAGGCACTTCATTTCCATCACCTCTAGCTTCTTCAACTGTTCTGCCTTTACTGCCCAGGTTTCTGTACCATACAGTAGTACTGGTCACACCACTGTCTTGTACACCTTACTTTTCAGCTTCTTTGGCATTCTTCTGTCATATACTACATCTGATACTCTATGCCAGTTGGCTGCAGCTCCTCTGATTCTAGCTTTGACTTCTTCATTCAGACTACCCTTCTCCTCAACCACCCTCCCAGATACTTGAAGCTGTTTACCTGTTCCACTATCTTCCCATCTATCTCTATTCTCAGCTTCTTCTGATTTCCCCAATATGCTGCCATTACCACTGTCTTATCTGTGCTTAGTTTCATCCCATGTGCCTTCAGATTTGCATTCCATTCTCCTATCCTTTGCTGAAGTTCTAGATCAGAGTCTGCCTGTACTGCCACATCATCTGCATACAGCAGCTTTGTTGCTCTGACCCCTCCAACCTGTTTGCTGATGTAGTCCATTACCAGTATGAACAGCAGTGGGCTCAGAGCTGAACCCTGGTGTACACCCACTCCCACTGGGAACCCCTCAGAGAGGCCAAACACTGTTCGTACTTGAGCCACTAGGTCCTTGTACATAGCCTGTACTAATTCTACCAATGTTTCTGGGACTTCAAACCACCGCAGTACTGCCCAGATCAGCTTTCTTGGGACCTTGTCATATGCTTTATCCAAGTCTAGGAAAGCCCAGTTTGACTCTCTCCTCTTCTCTAGTTTCTTCTCAAGTATCTGTCTCAATGCAAACATCGGGTCAATTGTGCTGCATCCTGATCTGAATCTGAACTGTTCATTTCCCATCTTACATTCTACTATTCTGCGTATCCGTTTATCAATCACCCTCTCCAGAACTTTCATGCAATGTGGTAGGAGTTTATGTCCCCTTTGTTCTTGTACACTGGCACAAGTATGCTTATTTTTCAGTCATCTGGAATACACCTTTCTCTCCACACTGCAATTAGTACCCTCAGGATCCATTTCTCCCCTAGCTCACCCAGCATCTTTATCATATCTGCTGTGACCTCATCTGAGCCTGCTGCTTTCCCTGACTTCATTTTCCTTAGTGCTGCACTTACTTCTTCTAAGCTGGGCTCCTCTTCTACTCTCATTGTAGGCTGTTTCTGGGGCAGTACCGCTTCTGTGGGGTTTTCTTCATTCAGAAGCTGCTGGAAATACTCCTTCCATCTGCCTTTGATGTCCTGTGGGCTGGTAAGCAGGTTGTTGTTGGAATCCCTTATGAAGGGTGTCTGACTATCTTCTTTATCTTTCTGTCTTTGCCTTGCAACCTGGTATAGTTTCTTTGTGCCCCTTACTGAGTCACTTTCCAGAAGCTGATAGAGTGCCTCTGATGCCCTATTCTTTGCTATTGCAACTTCTTTCTTAGTTTCTTTGTTAGCCAACCAGCTTCCTAGCTTGGTCAGTCTTTTCAATCTCTCACTTCTTCCTGCACTCCTTCTTTCTTTTGATTACCTCCTGCACTTCTGCATTCCACCACCAGCTTTCCTTATGTACCTTATTTCCATACCTGGCTTGGCCACATATCTTTTCTGTAGCCTTACACATGCTGTTTATAGGCGCTGCCACTCTTCTTCAACTCCACCTATTTCCTCCTCTTCTTGGGGTGCTAGAGCCCTGATAATGTTGTGACATTATTTATATATTTTTTCTAAACAGACTAATGCCAACATCCCAGTAGGGAATATATTGCAACACTTTCCTTTCTGCTGTCTTTTCTTTACTCTAGTAGAGCCTGTTGATAATGAGTAAAAATGGAGTTTTGCTGGATATTAGAGTAAACTAAACCCACAATGCCTGCAGGTAATTTCAGTTTTTTTCTAATAGTCTGAATCAAAGCATTTGATGGCAGTTCCTAGATAACACAATCCCCCGGATTCATGAAGCTCGGCGCAAGGCCGGTGTAAGGCCTGTGCCGGCCGTGCAGCGTATAAATGGTGTAGTAGCGCCATATGCATATTAATGAAGGTGCGCCACTACCACATCCACATGCATAGGACACGTGCGCGAGTGCATGGGGCGTTACTAAGCTGCGGCCGGAGGCGTGTCAATGTCGACTGGCGATGAGCAACCTTAACTGCTGAATATTATAGCCTGCCTGCAATAGTAATCGCACCTATCAGTGTCCGTGGATAATGAAACGTATGCAAAGCATGCAAGACAGTTCCCGGTCACACAAAATGGAGAACCAAACAGAAATGCACGCTACATAATATAAGTTTCCGTCCATGGAACAAATGATATTTAAAATCGTGTGTCCGTAATGTACTGCACTGTCAGAAGTTATACCCAGTGGAAGTGAAGCGCATCATGTCAGCGCGCCGCCAGTACACACGTCTAGCCCCATGGGTATGGTCACCAGCAGTCCCACAGTGGTAGTGATAGTACACAGCAGGGCAGTTGTGGCTATATAACAACCTTAAAGAAACCTGACAGTCCAAATTGTATACCAAACACACACAAACATATGTATATTAAAAGGTGCTATACACATGAACAGGAACGTAACCATCACATACACATAGGATGCTATATGCGGAACCGGGATATCCAAAAGTAGAACCCATGCATGCAAATGCAATACGCAACAACCCCAGTATAGCACATAACCCGCACCCATGTCCGAATGTCCACCAAATCCAGCTACCAGCCTTGCGCATCCGTACACCTGCACATAGCAAGTATTCTCCATATGTAGTAGGAAGTATTGTCATAGGCAGTGTCCAGATTGCAAATATGTATCCCACGATTGTAAACATCCCATCACAGGTACGTAAATCCAAATGCCCACACGTTAATGTTACGGCAAAATGTGTGTACATCCCGCGTGGGATAAGTAACCTGTTGAAACCTCAGAGTTGTTTACACGCCACGGTGTCCATTACTGTACACATCTGGACAAAACATGTATGTGTAGTCACGGTACTGTTCAGTTTCTACACAGACATGCAATTCATACTACGCAGGATGGAACAGCTGTCCACCATGCAGGTCACCCCACTAGGGTTGCCACCTGTTCAGATGGCCAAGGTGGGACATCCCTTGTAGAAATGTGAGAATTTGCAGGATAAAACATACCCCCAGCCAGTGCAAAGGACAGAATTACACGTGTATGCCAAGATAAAAGCCATAGCATTTGAATAGCTTATGCTATCCCAAATAATAGTTATGTGTACCAGATACAAAATACCTGCATCATGCAACTAGTACAGAAAATAAGAAATATATTATTGTCTTAAAATCACAGGACATTTGCCATGTCTTAGGTGTCATCACAGGACACAACTGCCCAAAGTGGGACCTCCCCTCGCAAAGAGGAACAAGTGGCAACCCTACTCCCCACTGAATTATCGACAGTATATATTCAACTCAATCACATACCGACACCACCTCTCAACCTATTACAGCAACAAAACCTGGACAAAGCCTAAAAGGATGGGTGGACAAATAGGGACAGATGTAATTACTGCTCTCACAAGCTTCGAAAGTTCACTGAATAATAGTATGTACATAAGCAGGAAATGTTGTGAAGGATGTGGGGGTAGTCCCCAGTATTACAGAGGTCCGTACATATATACTGTAACAAACCATCACATATGTTGACTGTACTACTGCATACCTGTAGTTAATTCATAGTTACGTCATGTGCAAAATAATAACCCTCGTAAGAATGAATACAGGAAATAGTCAAATGTGAATGGGAACACCACTCACCATGGATTATGTATCGTAACCACCCCCACCCATATTATGAATTGCCAACATCATAAGCTGCTGACAGGTGCCCAAACACCTGTGTCTGTAAACAGATTAAATGTTTAAAATGGACAATCCCTGTCCATGTACTTTGTCTGACATTTGAACACGGTCAGGGCAGTTCCGTTCACCAGTTGGACAAGCCTAAACCCAGATCACCACATGAACACCCTGACAATTAAAGACCTGTATGAATCAGGAATATAAGCCTTTGGGTTATGAATATCCCTGCAGTGATGAAATATGCAGCTTGGGTCCAGAGCACTTGGGAATAGGGAATGTGTAACATGTAGTACCGCATTTTTCCCAGCAGGAGAATGGATGCCTGTGACGTAAGTGAAGCGGTGAGGCATATGTTAATGTAGCTATGTTCTATGGGTATGCATATAAATGAGTCAGAACACCAAACGTATACTGGTTACAGCATCCGGCCAACGTGAATGCAGTCCCGGTTGAACAACGACTACAGCACATATAATGTGAAAGTGTAATGAATGCATCTGTGCTGTACAGACAGTTAAATATGTAAAGGTGAACGTGTGTTTTACAAATGTCCGTTAACCGGATTACAGATAATTACTGGTACTGTCACAAGTAATAAAGCCCATGTAAGCACAAAGACTTAGTAAACATATGTAACCCACAATAAGGATATGTATGTACCGCGCATAACCCACAATAAGGAAATGCAAGTGCCTGTGCGTGTGTGATCCGCTCACAGCATAGTAAATGAATGCTGTTTCCACGTTAGTTATACATGGCTCAAATCCGTTAACCTCGTAAAGTATGAAACCGGACGAAGCCATGCAAACTACCGGTACAAATAGGGACAAACCCCAGATATGTGCCAGAACAAACATGGAAAGTGGATAGAATAATGGGTGTGTCAGTAGCATGGATTCTCTGAAGGGTATGCAGTCGTAACCTGAACTGCTTGCCAGAAATCCCCACCATAAGTCTCAAATGAAATGCCACTACATTGCCAGATAGACACAGGTTTATGTAAAACACAGCGAAGAAAAAGGGGCAAGCAGCTGTACACTCTGCAACAATCTGTATAGTGGAAAGGTATAGTATGGATATAGATATATGTGTATACACATAATCCACAGACTTAAACCAAAGCAAGTTATGAAATGAGGATTGTACATGTATATATGTATACACAACAGACGTATGTCCCATAGATATGACATATGTACATAAATAAGTGACGTTATATCTAATATGGGTAGACAAACAGACATGCAGGAAAGGTGAAAAAACCGCAGCATTCAAACACATTGGCCAGAAAGTGACAGTCCAGCAAGTTCTACACTTTAAACATACAGATAGGTGTCCATTGCAGGACTCCATAAATTGAAATACGTAGTGTCAACCGACATTGACGCAAAAAAAGTGACCGCAGCAAATATGAAATAGCTGTACATGCAACAGTATCAGGTGCAAGGGTGATGACACATGTGTCGATAGAATGTATGACGCATTTAACTGATATCCAGAGAGTGGGGAGTGCATATAAGTGTCTCCACACTTCAGTAATGCACACATTAAACATGTGTAATGGGTACTGTAGAGGGTTGTCAGGTATGGGAATCATGGGTATGCAGAAATGGGCCTAGGTGTTGTTTGGCAGGATTTCAGAGGCCGCCTGCGGAGTGATGTGGGTATAGCACATGCCTATATTCTCAATAATGGGGAAAACCATCCACTGGATATTGCGGAAACCATTTTGGCAATATGTCTGGCCCTATATCAGTGTCATGTAGGCTATTATCATTGATGGACATGCGTACGACCAAGATGGTACCCATAACTGGCAAACTGTCAGAATAACACAGCTGCACTAAGGCATAGTACATGAAATACAAATAGGGACTATATTAGATATACCCCAAACAAAGTCAGAACATTGTGATAATACTGGCGTACCCATGAATATGGATGTTATGAGTGTTACTAATCATGTAATGGAAATGTCAGTCACTATTATCTACCGCACAGTCCGTAATGCCTTGCCAGCAATTTACCAGAAAGGCACATCACTATGACAAATGTAACAAGGTCAAATGTCAGGGCGTTTACCCATAATGTGTACAGGTTAGGGGTATGTAGGTAACCTGTCCAAAATGCATGTACAGAACTAGTGATACTAGGTGGACAGGTGAGAAGAAAGACATCAGGACAAATGAGAAAACATGTACAAGTCACACGCATGTACAGCGACAAATGTGATGCAATGTATGCCCTGTGAATGTCAATGTGGAAAGTTAATAGACACAAATGTAATGTGTCCCTCAGGGTGTCATGCAGTGTCACCGTAACAATGTCCAGTCCCCCAGACACGTACGTGAGCTCTGCCACTGACGGAAAGCGCAAATACCGGCACACACATACGGTACATGATAGACCAATTAGTGTGGATAAGCAGCTGTTGGCCTGTGTGAGGAATACAACTGTCTGGGTGGGTGTGTCCTGCAATATAAATGTAATGGCATGTGGCCTGTGATGCCACCATACAGTGTGTGTATTGGTGTCAGAAGGTTGATATTTTGTTACAGACACATACTCCGCAACTGTACAGATTTACGATGAATGTGCAGAGTTCTGCCTCATATGTTTGGTGTGTTCCACGTAACAGTAACATTCTGGCACTTCCATGATAACTGAAGACATGAAATAATGACAAACATGTGCGTAAGACACCAAATCCGACAGAAAAGCCATACTAATGTAAAACCTATTATTGTGTCAACTATTTATGTTTTTAAGAGCAACATGTCAATACTGCCCCTATGTGTCCCGCTATCAGATAAGGCCTTGTCCAGCAACTTGCTCTAGAAGGTGGAGTGGTATGAACAGAAACAGATACACGTGTGAGGAAACAGCAATATCGACTGCAAGATAACGCAGAAGGTATGAAATGCGCTACATTAGGACGTGCAGTACTGTCCGCAGGTATGTGCTGACATGTAAAATGACACAGCAGTCTACATGAAGAACCTTTAGGGCTGTCATCTTTACAAATTATGATACTGGGACATACCCACAGCCATGCACACAGCAGAAATAGACATACACACATCAAAACTAGGCCATGATACCTGAAGCCTCCGGCGTGTACGAGTACAGTGAGAGTACAGCAAGGATAGATGTCTGCCAAGATATACAGCAAATGCCTGTAAGGGCGTGTAACACCGCCCGTAACACGGACATTGCATGGACAATGTTGGGAGTTGCAACATACCCCATTGGTATGTGAAAGCTATGCAAATATGCGATACATGAAACAGTCAGCTGTCCATGCAAGAACAGGGTTATGGGCAGAAAATAGATTTTATATATATATATATATATATATATATATATATATATATATATAGAGAGAGAGAGAGAGATACAGACATACACACACACACATGTGGCAGGGCTGGTAATCGAACCTACACATGACTACCCTATCACACATTTACAGAACACACTACCGAGACTACTAAACGCAGCAGACACACAGGCATTCTACTAGGTGCGTGTCAACATCCGCAAAGACAAAGACGGCAGCAGGATACATCTGTGTTGCAAAGCATCTAAAAGCATAACCTGAGTCCCCAGGCGGATGGGAGCATGCACACACACACACACACATCTGGCAGGCCTGGGAATCGAACCTATACCTAACTACCCTATCACAGTACAGCATGACGCATTTACAGAACGTGCTACCGAGAGTACTGAACACAGCACTCCCAGAGGCATACTTCTAGGTGGGTGACATCATCCGCAAAGGCAAAGAAGCCGATAGGGAATGTATGTGTTGTGAGGCATCTAAAAGCATTACTGTGTCCCCAGGCAGCTGGAAACACACACACACACACACACACACACACACACACACACTTGGAAGGGCTGGGATTTGAACACACACCTACCTAGTCTAACACACTACAGCATTACGCATTTACAGAATGTGCTACTGAGATTACTGAACACAGCACTCTCAGAGGCATACTTCTAGGTGGGTGACATCATCCGCAAAGGCAAAGACGCCGATAGGGAATGTATGGGTTGTGAGGCATCTGAAAGCATTACTGTGTCCCCAGGCAGTTGGAAACACATACACACACTTGGAAGGGCCGGGAGTTGAACACACACCTACCTACTCTAACACACTACAGCATTACGCATTTACAGAACGCACTACCGAGATTACTGAACACAGCACTCTCAGAGGCATACTTCTAGGTGGGTGACATCATCCGCAAAGGCAAAGACGCCGATAGGGAATGTATGTGTTGTGAGGCATCTAAAAGCATTACTGTGTCCCCAGGCAGCTGGAAACACATACACACACACACACACACTTGGAAGGGCCGGGAGTTGAACACACACCTACCTACTCTAACACACTACAGCATTACGCATTTACAGAATGCGCTACCGAGATTACTGAACACAGCACTCTCAGAGGCATATTTCTAGGTGAGTGACATCATCTGCAAAGGCAAAGATGCCGATAGGGAATGTATGTGTTGTGAGGCATCTAAAAGCATTACTGTGTCCCCAGGCAGCTGGAAACACACACACACACACACACACACACACACACACACACACACACCTGGAAGGGCCGGGAGTTGAACATACACCTACCTACTCTAACACACTACAGCATTACGCATTTACAGAACACGCTACTGGGATTACTGAACACAGCACTCCCAGAGGCATACTTCTAGGTGGGTGACATCATCCACAAAGGCAAAGATGCCGATAGGGAATGTTTAGAGAGTGAGCAGTCTAAAAGCTTATTACCGTCCCAAGTTAGACGTACACAAACACGCCAGTGCTGTCAATGGGCCAACTAAATATCTGTGGAGCACAACAACACTGAATAGATATGGGATGCGCCACAGACAGTACACCCTTCGAGAGAGCAACAAGTGTGTTCAATGTAGGCATCCATCGTGACATTGAAATTGGACATCTGGTGCCTGGATGACCATCATGGCTATACAGGATGTCAATGGCCATGCCCACATGCTTAGTATCACACGTCTGTTTGGAATGTACTGTGTGTCCATCTACACAATGGCGTACTGGGCATGCTCACACACTTAGCTGTTGCAAAGGGCCATCTTGCATGCACACGGAGTCTAATCACAGAGGGGCGCAGTGTGGAATGTACTGTGTGTCGATCTACACAACGATGTACTGGGCATGCTCACAAACTTAGCTGTTGCAAAGGGCCATCATGCATGCACACGGAGTCTAATCACAGAGGGGCGCAGTGTGGAATGTACTGTGTGTCCATCGACACAACAGCGTACTGGGCATGCTCACACACTTAGCAGTTGCAAAGGGCAATCTTGCATGCAGATGGAGTGTACACACAGAAGGGCACAGTAAGGTATAACTGCCCTCACGCACAGGGCGGTCACACATGCAGTGACCTGTATACACACAGCTGCCATCACGTCACTGTAGCTGTCAAGTCAGCACCATGTCGTTGGTGCAGCACTACACAGCCTTACGGTCCCACAACACCATGTGACACATGACCACTGGGCTGTACAGCGGTGTACACCAGCTGTGCAGAGTACGCACGTACCAACAGGGATCCAACAGGTGTTAGGCATTGCAATGATACCAGTATACATGAACACATGTCTGGGTACATCATACATGTGATTGTGTGGATGTGTGCATGGACTGCACACACAACACATACATACATGGCCTTTGATATACCTCGTGCATAACACTGGCCTAATCAATGCTACACATGCGAATTGAAGGTGGGCCCATGTCTGTTTAATGCTCACACTACAGGGGTTAGCAGTGTTGACTGGGACACATACCCTTGTACTGGTCGCCTGTGACACCCGTGATATCATACCGCAGTCCATGTGTTATGTATGTCAACACACATGTCCAACAATAGCAATGCATACAAACTTGGCAACAGGAGACACATGTGACATCTGTACTGTGCATGCAGCAAACATGCATGTGCTTTGGCCAATGTCCGTAACATAGTTGCACCTACCAATGACATGCAGATGCAATGCAGACCCATCACTGACATCTGTATACGGTGACATACAAACAGCATGTATGGAGGGATGTGTGTACATAACATGGTGAACCACCTGTCTAGATGTATGTGTGCAGGGGGTGGCTCACAGTTGTGTCACACACCATCCTATCATGCCATGTGCTAACTGTACGCTATGTCGCTGTTACGTGACGGTACTGACATAATGCATACACAGTGGTCAGGTGTTAACAACTATATGTCATATGGCACCTGTAACACCTACAACCTCCCGTGTGTATATAGCAGCACATTTGCCAGATATAGCATTGGTACACATAATGCAATCAATACCGCTGCATGTCCAGCAAACGTGTCATCATATGGCTGGTGTATCATTCCCAGCACTGCCATGTGTGTCCGAATGTGTGACCAGTGATGCCACATATCACAGGGAATATGTCCCAGTTGCTACACATCCCTATACACCATTGTAGAGAACTGTACATACGTCAGTGTGGGAAGCATGACGTTCGCCGGTGATGTGCATCACACACATCGGCTGTCTGTATACACATGTGTGGTCACCACAGTGTGTGTGTGTGTGTCTGTATGTATGTCTGGTGCTTGGTGTGAGTGTGTATGCTAATATACGGTGGGAAATTATCACTGGCCCCACGTGTTGACTAACCCGTAATGGTGATGCATTGCACAACCCTGTTGATGCCATAGGTCCCAGCCATACTGGCTACCTGTGCATGTCCCTTCTCTGTGACACTTCGTGTGTAGTGCATAGTACTGTGAGGGTGATGACCACACAGGCAAGGGTCCCCAGCTGCACACTATGGGGTGTGCGTTATAGTGGTGTGCACCCCGTGACTGTGGCCATGTTCACGTACTGTTACGTATCCTACTGCTGCACAGTGTGGCCTCCAGCTACCAAGTGACACCTCACATCATCATTGGCCAGGCTGCTGTGTACAACCCCTGCACCATGTCACCATACCTGTAATGTGTCCTGCTATGTATGTCACGTCTCTGTCCAGTGTAGCCTGTGGCACTGACCACATGCGTCAGGTGCAGTATATGTGCGGACATCTGTGTCATGTTTGTGTGTCCAACAGTCAGGATGAGGGCACATGTAGCATGCTGATATTGCCAGACGTGCCTGTGTGTACTCCACAGTTACACTTGGGGGACTGCAAACACTGCTACCTGTAGGCACATGCAAGTACACCATAGGAAGGAACCAGGGTATCACAACCAACATGGTGCTACAGATGTAACCGAGACACATACCTTGAACACATCACAATGCATGCTGCACCTGCACTACATGGTGTGACTGGTGCATGTCGACAGTACATACACAACTCAGTATTCACACACAACCACTGCAACATACACATCCCTCACTATGCATACACAGGTATCACACACACCTCTCACTATGCTGTTCACCCTGTGCATCAGAATAATTGTGCATAACCCTGCACCGATGGTGTGGATGACAGGGATATGGCACAGGCTTCATCATATGCACAGGGTGATATGTTTGCCAGGGGCATAGGCTGCACACAACCACTGCAACATACACATCACTCACTATGCATACACAGGTATTACATACACCTCTAACTATGCTGTTCACCCTGTGCATCAAAATATTTGTGCATAACCCTGCACCGATGGTGTGGATGACAGGGATGCGGCACAGGCTTCATCATATGCACAGAGTGAAATGTTTGCCAAATGTTTGCAAAGGCTGCACCAATGGATAACATCATGTGTGTGTGTGTGTGTGTGTGTGTGTGTAAGGGCCGATGAGTTGACTGGACATATCTGTGCAGAATGCATGTGGATGTTGTGGAGCCCTACAGTTGTGTTTGCTGTGTGCGTGTATGTGTGTACACAGTTCTGCCCTTTGTGATGCCTACACGGGGTATAATTGGCAGCCCCAGATTGTACAGTTCAGGTTGTACAGCACACTGTGTCCGTCCATGGCCACGTGACCTGTGCCTGCCTGGGGTTGCACGGGCAATACCAGGTGGAGGTACAGAGTGTCTACTGTCCGATGACACATGTCCGCTGGAAACGTGCCCCCGCTGAGACCGTCCAGGGCCATGTCCACATGGCCTGCTGTGTCCTGGTGTTGACAGCACAGCAGCAGCTGCACTGCTACTGCTACTGGCACTATGGGAGCAGGCATGTGAGGTAGCACGGTCACATTGACCTACACTAGGTGGTGTTGCTGGCCTACATCCACGTGGCCTACGCCTCACTCCTACCAGGTGTTCCAGCACAGACAGCTCCCGCTTGCGGATTGCCATGCCTCGATCAAGGATTCCGACCATTTCACCTAGTCGCCTATCCAGAACATTAGCAATCTACTGTTGAGCATTTGCCAATGCCTGGATGTTGTCATTTAGGGTATGGATAGCAGCCCTCTGCAGCCTCTGCCCTTCTTTGTTCTGCTGTTCAGCACATGCCTGTGCCGCCATTACAGTCTGGAACATGCGTCTGGTGATACCAGCTGCTGCGCTCTGTCCTGCAGGTGCATGTCTGCCAGAGGTCCTCCTACGAGCAGCACTGGCCACATGCCTGTGTGGCACATCTGCAGTCATTACACTGACACCATGGTGTGTAGACACACCTTCTGTAGCCACCACACATTTCTGTTCCACGCCAACAGATGCTGACTGTCCTTCCTCTATGGCCACCGCTGATGCGGTATGTGTTGGCAGCAGAACTGTGTGCGGGGAAGAGGGGGACATAGCTGGGATGGTAACCATTGGCACAGATTCAGCCCCTGACAACCCTGCCTGTACCTCATGCATATGTTCATCACCGCTTGTATCTGTGGGGACACTAACATCAGATGGACCGCAGGAGGGTAACGCACCTACATCACCTGTGAATGCAAAGAAATACTGTAAAGTACAATAGACACACACACACACACACACACACACACACACACACACACACACACACACACACACACACACACACACACACACACACACACACAGACACACACAAACACACACACACACAGACACACACACAGACACACCATGCATGTGATTTGTCAGATGGCATGCAGCATGCCTGCAATAGAGCAGAGGGCATGCAGCTCAGACATAAATAGTGTTAGGAAGCATACCTCCCTGGGGTGCACACTACAGCAAGCAGGTGTCATATCAGTAGTCATGCAGTTCACACAATCATGGTAGTATGCATGCATCTCCGTGATACACCATGTGGGCCAGAACAGGATAACAGTACACATGTCTGACGTGACCTTGACATGTAATTTGCTGACATGTACATTAACATGCATACATGTTTGACACAATGGTGTCCTGACACATGTACAGCATCATAATGGGCTTCACATTGCAGTGTTGTGTGTATAACCTACAGATAGAATGCATGTTTAGCAAATGTGCATGAGCACGGGAGGGTAGTGTGAGCCGTCTACATTGCTATACAGTGTGAAGTACAGACACTGTGCCATTGCATGGCAACATGAGGCATGTATGTTGCTGTAGAATGCATAATATGTACATATTGCATAGCCATAACTGCAACACAGTCGTAATGTTCGACAGATCGTATATGGTAGACTTCAGTGACACCTCCAGTAGCTGTGCACAGGCTTTTAGGTTGTCAACTGTACCACATCAACTGTATAATCGGTCAACTAAGGCTATAATTGGACCATGTGTGGACAATGTGCAACAGGGTGTATACACATCCCATGTACTGTGTGGCTACATGTCTCTGGCCATCCCCCATGGCCATGTGTGCACATGTGGTGGCCAATTGTGTGTGATGGGCATCTTCTCCACATGTCTGTGTGGTCCCATATGACATACACCCATACATGTCAGATATGTCACATTCCACAGGTCTATGCAGACAACGGGTTGTATGTTTGGTATGTGGGGTATAGGTCATGTGATAGTGTGAAAATATTGCAGACAGAACACTACATGTCTGGGACATGTCAGGTGGCACATCACAATGTGTGCACCCGATGCAGGGGCATATGACACAATGGTGACACTTGTGGGCTGCCCATATCACAGCTCACTGTGTGGTACTGTGTGCATACCACACATGTTGTTCCAATGCATACTACATATGCCTCCATTGTAGAACACCTCCATTGTTGTATGCACAGCTGACCACACATGTTGCAATGACAAGCACTGTGGTCTCAAGTCTGTGTATCATTACATTTGCATATATTGCACATGGGTGGTGTGTGTGAATGCATGGTGGTGCCACCTGCATATTGTGACTGGAACAAACAGCAGGTGTGCAAGTGTTAACTGGCCACATGGCAAATAGATCTACACTGTAACATGCCTGATACTGATGACAGTCTCACCTGCAATGGACCCATGTCTGTGCGGCACACCAGAGGTACCTGTATAGGGGTGACACACCAGTATGAACATTATCCATGACTGTATGACAGCCACAGGTTGCACTGTGCATGTGCATACATTCACCTGTGTAATAGCATATAGTATGCACATGTGTGCATACACAATGTAGCATACTGTACTATGCAGCATGTGTGTCCACATACCTGGCATATGTTGTTAGTTTGCATTATGTACAGTGACACATGCAACTACATGGGATATAATAGCCATATGTGCATTACTGACTTACTAGGCAACTCCAGGCTCATTGGTTGGGAGACACCCACCTCCACGATGGCAGCTAGTGTTTCTGGATGCTCTTCCCTGGGTGTCCCCAGACTGGCCAGTAGCTCCTCGATGTGTGTGAGTGGGGGCTGGGTTGGTGGCCCACCACCTGTTCCACCTTGTTCCCTGGCGATTGCAGTTGCACACTGTTTTGCATGTCATATCACGTCCATGCAGTGTCTGCGCACCTGCTGGTAGGTGCGGTTATGGCCACCCACATAGTTCACCCACCTGCGTAGATCCTGCCACAGGTCATCCCGCTGCTGGGCATGCTGTGGCACATGGCTGAACAACAAGTCGTAGTTGTCATGGAGCTGTGGGATGAGGACATCATCCTCCAGGCGGGTGTATGCTGGGAGGCGTGTAAGGGGCATTATCTGTAAAACATAATGATGGTGACAGGTCACAGTTTCAGAGATGTACAGAGATACTGCTGCACATACATTTCTATGACATCTACTGCATCTGCACAGTTATCTTTGCAAAGCACCATGACACTGACATGATTGACGTGTTTGTGTCACACATGTCACACCCATTATGCATTGGATATCATCACCATATATGTGTGTCACCTCATTACAGTGTTCATACTCCATGTAAATGCTGTCTTGCTGTGGGCATGTCTATTTGCCTGCACTTGTGTTCTTACCTATCTGCACATGCCTCGATGTGTCCACGGTACTACTGTTGACCTGGATGCTGTGTATATGTCACATATCAACACAGACACAGCTGGAATGGACTTGAGCAATGACAATGCACACATATGCATGGACACCTGTACATGCATGTGTTTTGCCATATACATCTACACAGCACTGTACAACTGTTCAACATCCTGACATGGCTCACCTGTATTACACATGTGATAGACATGGGACAATGGATAGTCAGACGACATTCGCAGGGATGGTCATCAACCATAGCATGTGCG
The DNA here is from genome assembly GCF_019279795.1 of Protopterus annectens. NCBI lineage: Eukaryota > Metazoa > Chordata > Ceratodontiformes > Protopteridae > Protopterus > Protopterus annectens. The sequence goes on from NC_056734.1 coordinate 334,848,533, forward strand.
TGCAAGGTTTCCACGCTGTTACAGATGGCCATTGTGCCACTGCAAGCTGCATCAGTGCCACATTACTGATCCAGTCAGTTGATAGTACATCTACCATGCGGCCATCACACCATGATGACTGGGATGACATCTGCAGCTTTGATGGACAGGATTGCATGGTATGGTGGGAGTATGTCACATATATGGCACAGGGATCTGTCCAGCCTGTGGCGATCCTAGTATTAGGACGGTGGCTACCCATGACATATGTCATATAGATCAGGATATGGACATGTAGCATGTCCATCATCATGGTGTAGCAACTGTCCTTCTGCAAGGTAGATGGCATGCTGCATAGTGGAGGTGTGGATTGTGAAGGCTGTTATCGCACATCCATGCATAGCCATTACCCCTTACAGGTGGTATGTGATCCAATATTGGTAACCACAGTGCTGTATATGCCTGGCCAGTGATCTCCTTGCTCATGGATGGCACCCTGACATGACATGGGTACCTCAGATGACTACCTAAGGGGCCTGGAGACTTCACCATGTTGGGGGAGCACTGCACAGCACCATCCCTTACACAGTGTCCATAATGTTGACCACAGCCTAGGTAGCAGTTTATGGGTACAGGGATGTTCACCTAGCGGTGACACTGCTGGTATCATCCATCAGACTGTGCACATATGTGACACACCTCACACACAGCCCATTCTGTATGTTGTTCACAACACTGACACAGCTAAACTGATAGGTCATGGCCATTCACAGCCTTACATACACAGATACCTAACATTTGTCTGTGTGGTATGGGCTACAATGAGGGTGGGGTACAACACATTAACCCTGTTCTACTGTATCTGGCACAGATGTGCTGTGCACATGTCACTCTTGCACCTTTTGTAGTTGTGGGTCTGTCAACAGGCCACTGGTGGAACACACCTGTGACATGCAAAGGTATTTGTAATCAAATATCCGTGCTATCTTGTACATCTGTACTGCTAACATTGCTAATGGTTCATGGACATGCACACCATACTCAGCAGGGTTATAGTGCGGTGCCACCCTAAATGACTGTCATCACCTCTTGTGGGTTGATATTATCCCAACACCCTATCTGTATTGTATGGTCATGCTAGGCACTTGTTCAGAACATGTGAGCATGTCATGAGCTACTGATTACTATAGCGCCCATTCCACATCATTTCCCACAGGTACACTGGCTGTCCTACACTTCCAAGCTTGCTTAAGGTACGACAGCTGTTGTACACACGTAACACACATATCCTGTGGGACATGGTTGTATATGCAGGCATGTCCAACTGTCACATACCAGTGCTACTGCCTGTCTATATGAGGGATATGTCGTACATGTGGCAATAGAACAATTGTCTCATGTACACATTCAATGCTCACTTCCCAACATACGGCACTACAGCCTGTGGGGGATGCACGTCTGCAGCCGTGCTGGGCCAATAGCTCTCAGGTGTACCTCATTATGGGGAACGTACCTCATTTGGGGTTCTAAAAGGTGCATGGTCCCCAAGGTTCCACGTTGGAAGGGTCTGTCGCACATTCATTGTTGTACATAGTTTACCTGCTAGCCATGGCTAGATAGATGAGAATCATATTCATTCATTGGAATATCTGTTTTATACGTAAGACCAGCCTATTTTAGCCATCATATGCCCTTGCTAGTTGACGCTGTTAGTAAGCCAGTTGTAAGTGTTCCATGTTTCGCCCATTTCTCACACTGTATGAGGGCTAATGTTCCTCATTTTGGGGACAGGAGGCTGACAGTTATGGCTGGGGGTAATGCTGTCGCCAACCCTGACTGTACCCGACAGTCATTTGGGGATGTGTAACATTCGCAACACACCCCAACCATCACATAGTCTCACATAATCTACACCACTGGCCACACCTACGAGGGCAACCTGTGCAGTACGTCTCCAAACTCACTGTAGGCACCAGAGGTAGCCCCCATCATGGAAGACAACATCACCAGCTTATAGCCCACAGACTCATGAGTGCCTACCACATACAGCCAATAGTGTGTTATAACATTCACAACACACCAGTCATAGCTGACTCTGTAGGGTGTCACACTGCAGTTACACACAGCAGGCTACACAAGGCGTTAGTCGCTTACATCTTGCTGTCGGGTAACTGCTTCTGCAACATAACCTATGCACCCATGCCACACCTCACCAGGTATGATATGTCTGTCATTTGCCATGTTAGTGTGACTGCCCTGTGATGCCACTTCACAGACTACGTGTGCAGGGACATGCAATAGCTCACCAGTCTTATAGCCCTGAGGGTGTGGGCCTAGCCCTGAGGAGCATTTTGCATTCGTCCAGACACGATACCACTGTACAGTGACCGACTGTGTCACTGCAACAGTTGCCTATGCTTCTATTGTCATTCCACAGGCATGTGGTATCTGTCCGCTATGACTGTCCTGGTCAAACACAATGCTGTGGCACAGATGACTTGCACCTGTCGGCCCTGGGAGTACAGCTCACATGCTAGGCTCTTGCTGCTTCTATACTGCCTGTCCTGCACAGTTTCCAATAACTGTCATCGGCAGGGCGGTAACTGGCATGCGCAACATGGGGTCATGTGACACATTGCTTGCATCTTCCCCTGTGACGCACACAGGCAAGGCACACCTTATAATGCACCACTCCAACATCTCTGCAGTGACTGGGACCTGCCTGTAGGCTCTGCAGAGCACACCTGCAATGACAGGTTATAGACGGACCATACCTTCCAGGCACATACCTGGACCGGCACACCCACAGCTGAGGGGTTTCCATATCCCACTATGTTTTGCACACATCCTGGCAAGTTGCTTAGCACAATGCATCAGAGGTGCTCCACGTGCAACTAACTGTGTCCGGGACCGCTATACACATTGTAACAAGCGACAGAGTCAACATGATACCCCACGGACTACTGGACAGTGTGCCTCAGCTACTACTGATGTGTGACTGACACTACCCCACACTTCACTGGGATAGCCACTCATGTACCGACACATCCATGAGTCATACCCTCCACTCTGCTGGATCAACACATACACACCACCTCCAAGACCTACATTACCCTTGGCATGAACACTACCACCATGTGACTGGTGTTACACACCTGAGGTTATCCCCTCATTGGTGGATTCCGAATATATGCTAATTTACCGTGTTAGCCACATCCCGGAAACACACCCATCACAGCATACGCAGTACATGTGTACTACTACACCTACTACAGATGTCTGCTGACAGCGGTTGTTAACATTATGACACCCGTGCAGATGGACAATGCACATACAAATGCTGACACATACCCCAGTGCAATTAATTAGCATGTACACAACTGCATGGATCATGCTATTCCACACAGAGCCATGATGGTACACACCAGATAACAGACGCCACTCATATGATGTACAACAACAGGTGTAGGCTGTTGCACAGTGGTGTACATTCCCATGTGTGGGGTGGCTCACTGGTCAGCCGTGGTGGGGCCACAGGGTCCCTCATCACATACTCCAAGACTAGCTACGTAAACATGACTGCCACACATTCCGGGGTGTACCACCAGGCATAATGGTGGTATGTTAGTATTCGATGGCAACACCCACATCTGCTGTCACATACAACAGTCACTCAGGAACATTGCAGACCCAGGTATTGTTGGCAACATGCTGGAGGATGGATTCAATGCTGACAGTACACCCTCTCACTCACTACAGGGCCGCAATCAATACATGAACATTGGGGTGTCCCTGTGGTCACACCTACACAGTACTGACCTACACTCTATGTGTCCTGGGACACTGGCCCCATGTCACCTTCCAATGTCCCAGGCTGTGATGTCCACCAAACTCCAAATTACATGACTCACCACTAGGCAACCATATTCAGTAATAGCCTTGTTTCAGACATTGTAGACCCTGAATGGCACACAGCAGCATTTATCACACTACACACAGGTGGCACCGCATTGCACGAGTGGGACTATAGTCCTACATACCTGACTGGACTGTTCTGTGTGGCTATGGGGCACATCATCAAGGACGTCATTCTCAGAGACATTGTTGGTCTCCCATCCTCTGCTGCCACCTGGGTTGGGCTTGTTAAGGCCAGAGCATGGCCCCTACACATGGTGGACTCCTTTCATACAGTTACCAGGGCAGTTGCTGATGGCACGGGAGTCCACACATCCTACATTGTCCTCTCATTGCCTTTCAGCACCATTCCCCATTCTGGTATTGACAACATACACATCCACCTGCACATCGTACCCTGTGTCTCAGGATGTTATGCTATGCGGCTCATGGACAGGACACACAGTGAGGCCAGCATACCATAGTACCTACTACATGTCAGGTACTTTGGCATACCACGGTCCTCAGTCATAGGGCCCCTCATGTTAAGTATATGCTTCCCTGCGGAACAAGCTGGCACAGGGGACTTTCCCTGCCTAGCTTTAGAACCCCTACATACCAAGCACCATGATTGCTCCACCAGCTGATACTGACTCCAACCATACGGATGTCGCTGTGACAGATACATAATATGACTATCATGGCATCAAGCTGCATGACACAAGGTGCATGCACATCATCTTTGCATTACACCATTCACCCACTGACTATCACATGGATGGTGGTCCCCTACATACATATCACATTGTACAAGTTTGCAGTACACACATGTCACATCCACTCCTGCGGTTACCGTATTGCCACTGTGGCGTGGATATCCTCCTATGTGGTCACACCTATCTGTACTGGGTGTGTAACTGGTATATAGGCACCCATTGTACCTCTGAACTCAAGACATCTACACACATTCAAGGGTACACCACCCCATTTAGGGTGTACCTTACACAACAGCTACAGCTTTACATGCCACAACATTAACACGCCATGACGTTTACCGAGCTCCGACAGTTTCAATATGTGGCTGCACTACAGACACCACATCTGTACACATTTGCATACTACATACTCAGGGGTGACCTCTGCTGATCAGACAGGGCCCATGTCCACAACATTATTGATGGATATACTCCTCATATGCAATATAAGCAGAGGCCACTGTGAGCAACATGCTCATGGATATGTGCACACACGCCACAATGAGTGGGATGTGCTTCTGGGTTACATTCCCAAACCGGACACTCACCATGCTGTGGAACATAAGTCCTCTGTACATCACGCAGGGACACTCAGCAGCACTGTTCATGTGATACCTCCCTTGGTGGTTGGGAGACACATGTAGGCCTGGGATCACTGCAGTGGCTGTACTGTGCAGTGGTGCAGGTGACAGCTGGCTCTGCTCTTCACAGGGCACTACCCTGGAGAGGTGCCACTAGTGTGAACACTGTAGTTGTGCTTACACATGGACTTGACAGACTGCATAGTACCCCACTATGCACCTGTGCAGCTATTACTTGTCCTTTGTGCATGGTTACTTGGTAGCCCTTCCATTTAGATTAGCTATCATGCTATTACTATGTCCCATACCTACAGGCCATATGTATCCTGTTATTGTACATACCAATAGACGATACCTGTGGTATGCATGATATGCCTGTTATGTTGTGTTGAATATCTGTCATATCTACCTATAATACTATACATTACACATATTTCACATAGTATCCCATAATGCAAAGCATACTTGCTCAGCGGGACCACTTTACATATGTCATTAACGTTATTTGCCCATACACATGCGAGCTGTGACAGTAGATCAACATATACTATCCTCTGCTATGGCACGTCCTTGTTGGACATACCCTACCACTGATGGTGGGTTGTATGGCATTGTTCTGTTTAATGGCCTCATGTAGCATCCCTTCTGGTGTCTGTGCTATGTACCTTGTGTCCCACTGCTGGGCGCACAGATTCTACAAGCGTTAGTATGCTCAGCAAGACATCACTTCATAAATACCTTTCCCCACTTTATGCATTGTGGACACGTTTAATTAATGCAAACCAGACTATACATACAGTAAAACTAATTAATACATATCATGCTATACATAACCTTACATATCGGGCGTTCTACATACCTTGTCGTCGTTACGGCATTTCGTTTCTATCTCTCTCACAGTGTTTCAACTGTTTTTCGGTATGAGCATACGGTTTGAATGTCTGGCAAGTCATCCTTATATACGTCGATACCTGAAACATGTGGATTCTTCCCACCAATTGGTGTTCCTGAGTGACTAATTACTTGCATATCAGTTGTGCAGCTACTCCATTCACCAATTACGCGGCGACAGTGGGGTATAATTGGATTCTCCACTTGGGCGTTGCCTATTTGCCCTACCTTCGGGGAGACGGTCTGTATTGTGTTTTGTTATGAGTAACTGCAACTGCTATGCACGGAGACAAGTATAGTTTGGATTCATGTCCCTCGTGGGTTGTGTGTGACAGGTAGAGTATTTGGTTCAACATGTGGGTGTACCTGTCATCCCGACGTCTGATAACGGAGTATTGCAATCAATACCTGTAACATGGCTGTTCCATTATACAACGCCTGCAATTTTGCATGTCGCCTATAATTGTGTCTCTCACACAGTCTGTTGAGGGTTCTGCAGATGTAATTGACTGACTGGATGTTTGTGCTGCTATTACAGTTTGTATTGCTTTAGTTTCTAGTGTGGGGGATGTCGGTGGTTGTACATAACATATACGGTTTGTGGGCCTTGCATAATCTGTATATATGTGTGTGGGCTCCGTCCCTGATTAGAGAGCTAACAGTTAGTAGACTTATGTTACGGGATTGTACGTTGGGCCATTGTTAATTGGTTTCTATATCGTCTGCAGGTGAGCTTGCTACTTGTATACCTCCGTAATTGCAGTGATATATCAGGGGATATGTGTAGGTGACAGCTATCCCTTGTATTTCTGTCCCAGATATTTGCAGTCATTGTGGTTGTGTTGCTAAAAGAGCCTGCTTGCCATGGGTTGCCACCTTATCATATGGTCATTGTTGGACACTTGCGGGACACAAAGCAGTGTTTACAGGCCAACACATAGCCACGGTCAGTACACAGGTAGCATACCTCTTGTTGTGTGACTTTGGATACTTATCATATTGCATGTAACATTTAAGTTTCTTACATACAGGCATAACTATTAAATACGACTGTTACATTATATATGGGACATATTTATGTCCTACCATCTCGGACATTTGCCCTTTGTACTGTTTTATGTCAGGACACACCTGCCCAGGGTGGGGATGCCCCTCCTACTGTGGTACAAGTAGTAACCTTATGCCTACGGCTAGCTATACCCACACCTACCATACTGGTCTGCCACTGACTTGGCACCAACATACACATGTTGCGGACACACACACACATTACAGTCACACAGAAACACACACGGCACCCTCGACGCACACTTACACAGACTACGGCACTTACAGACACAGTTGAACACAGTAACTATGTGGACCGTCCCTTCATATCATCATACTATTACTCGTGGATGTACTGTTCCGGTACTGTGTTCTATCGGTCTTTCAGCCTCGTGATTACGCATGTCGGTATGTTACACATTCCATGGTTGGCGGTATCCTATTTATTTGTACCTCCATGATGTTATGAATGTCGTTGGACTATCTATCATATTTGCAGATATCGCTGAATCCATCTATATCACCATATATCCCTCTATTGCCCTTTCTATCTGTATTATATATATGCATATGTGTACATATATATATATATATATATCTATATATGGTTTACTACTGAATTGTCGAACATCACTCGGTCGACTGTTGTATTGTCGAATGTATTAGGTCGGAAACTGAATTGTCGAAGACATTATAATCAATCGAGGAACGGCTTTACCATGGGCCGAGGTAGGTGTACAGTATTTTTCCTACTACAACCAACTTCCTACCTCGACCCATGGTAAAACCGCCTCGAATGATTATAATGTCTTCGACAATTCCGTTCGACCTATGCATCAATACAACAGCCTATCGACAGTGAGGTTCGATTCAATGAATAAGACAAAATCGGTACCAACTGCAGGCAAGATGTAGAACTTTTATTAAAATTGTTGGCGGGTAATCCTCGCACTTCTTCAGACCATTTGACAAACCAAGCACATCCAGCTTATATACCTGAGAGTGTCAATTATTCAATTAAATAATTAATTTAATTAATAAATCAATTATTCAACTTAACATGAAAACCTCATATTTAAAAAGGAACAAATATTCCAAAAACACGAACAACACCTTTTTAAATATGAGGTTTTCATGTTAAGTTGAATAATTGATTTATTAATTAAATTAATTATTTAATTGAATAGTTGACACTCTCAGGTATATAAGCTGGATGTGCTTGGTTTGTCAAATGGTCTGAAGAAGTGCGAGGATTACCCGCATGAAAGCGCTAACAATTTTAATAAAAGTTCTACATCTCGCCCTTGCCTGCAGTTGGTACCGGTTATTTTTGTCTTATTCGTTGGTTTTTCATTTTCGTGGTTTTATGGCGGAGGATTCCGGGAGCCAACCTTTGCAGTCACAGGAGATGTTTTCTACTAACACCGATTCAGTAAGGGCTAGCAACAATGATTTGAATTCTATGGGTAATTTGACAGCCCTTATCCAACGTTTAACGCAGCGTGTGGACGATTTAGCTACACAATTCAACAGCCGGTTTTCCGGCTCTACGCCTGCTGTTCGCCAAAGGACGGGGGTCACTTTCCAGCCTGTTTTATGCACCCCTAGGGCAGGCGTTGGTGATATCAATACCGAACAATTGGATTTTATTTCTAATTCTGGGGACAGTATTCCCCCAGCACAACCAGTCAGGTTAATTGCGGATACTGGCAATGGAAACTTACCATCAACAAGCACCATTTCCAATAATGATCACATTACACGCCAGGGGACTATTCATGAAGGGCATGCACATTCACGTTTATCAAGTGGTCCCCCTTTGTTACAAGATTTTATTAATACACCGGATAACATGTTTTCCTATGCAGGGTCTGCTACATCAAATCAACAGGTTTCGGCCAACAATATTAATATTGTTTCTAGGTTGAAACAATTCGATGCAGCCCTGCTGAAGTATAAGAAACTGCAAACGGAGGTTTCCTACTTCCATGAATGCATTAAACATGACATCGTGCCCAAAGGTTTAAGGCAATGGAAATATCCTTCGGGGGTAATTAAGAATTCTACATTTCATAAAGAATTAGTAATTTTTTTTAACCAACAAGGTTTGAAGTTTCTTGAACTTTTAATTAACGCCTATAACATCCAGATGGTGGATCTAAAATCGGAGCTTGAAATTTTGGATAAGGAGATCAAAGATGATATAGATTTCCATAGATATGAATATGATTACGGGCGTATTTTTCATAGCATAAATTCGTTATTAAATAAGATACATGAGACCAAGAAACGTAAATTTAATAGAGATAAAACTGCCTATGAAGAACATTCAGCGTATCCTGATCCACCTTTTTCTAACAACAGGTTGGTTCAGTCTCATGACAATGCACGTCCAATCATTAGTGGTAACCATGACAGTAGTCAAACGTCTGACGTAGATTTGGCATTAGAGGACTTTCCACCATTATCGGGCACACCATTGCCAATTAATGGAAATATACAGTCTGACGCTAGACGTAGCGAAAGGATTAAACAGAAAAATACAGCGAATAATCCAGCTTCGACATCGGCGGTGGGTTTTCAACAGCAAACTCGCAATTACTCCAGGACATATACGAACAGGAACAACAGGAGGAACCAGAACAAGAAGGGGTACAACCGTCGCAAGAAATAACAGATGATGGTTTGCATGTTATACCCACTGTGATTTCTAATTCCAAGAAAGACTTTAAAGTTTATAATTATACCTCGGTTGTACCTGCTGATGATTTTATAGATTTATTGTCTAAAGGTTTCAATTATGCATTACCTTATAAACCTAATATTGGTCGGGTACTTTGTGATTTTAAGTTATATATACGCAAACTTAACCTGAATATATTATTTAAGGGTTGCAATCACATCTTGAATGATGAACATGTTCCCAGTGTATATAACCCCCCCTTAATACTAATTTAGCAGTATTCGAAAAGATATCTGAGATACATCTTAGGAGCCTATTTAAAGAATTTGTTCATGGTTCCAACAGGTGTTCATATGTTATGGACTTGATTCAGTTTGTTAAAAACATGCAAATACGGGTTATGAAACCCGATAAAGGTGGGGGGGGCAGTACTTATGTACGAAGCAGATTATGAAAACAGGATGGTATCATTGTTGACTTCTGATAGTTATTTAAGAGTTTCTAGAAATGAACTTAATCAGGCATATTCTAGAATCAAAAACAGTTTAAGTGATTTGTTTATTGAGGGAAGTCTTACTTTGGACCTGTATCATTATTTAATTATGCCAGCTCCTCTAATTCCAGTAATATTTGGGGTCCCTAAGTTACACAAGGGGATCTATAATCTACAATTTCGTCCCATCATTGATGGTCGGCAGTCAATCACCTATGCTTGTGCCAAATGGATTGATAGAAAATTGAAAGAAATACTTAAAACTGAGTCACAAATTTGTGTAGATTCTTGGCACGTGTTAAAACATCTTAACACTATTCCATTTGATAAAAATTATATGTTTGTTACTGCTGATGTGAGTAATTTGTATACTGTTATCCCCCAAGATACTGGACTTTCATGGGTAAGGGAATTTCTTTTGCTCAAACATCATCCAGGTCAGGACATAGATTTACTTATTAGTCTTTTGGACTTAGTCTTGAATAACAATTACTTTATGTTCAAAGACAAAATATATTTGCAAAAATTGGAGTCGCGATGGGTTCCCCATGCGGGGGTTCCTTCGCAAACATAGTCATGGCATTTTGGGAACGTACTTATTTGTTTATGGATGCCTTATTTCAACAAATAGTAATATGGTACACGAGGTACCAAGATGACATTTTTATGATCATCAATGGTAGCGAGGCACAGATTTATGACCTAATGAAAACTATGAACGAGTTGACTTCTTTTCTTAAATTTACATTTACGTTGAATAATACATCTATCAATTTTTTGGACATCTTAATTAGTAAAGATGTTTCCAAGAATCGTTTTGTCACTAGCATCTTTAGAAAGCCTTTGTATAGCAATTCGTTCCTACATTTTACTAGTCATCACCCCTATTTTCAAAAACGTGGCATCGTAAAAGGACAATTGGTCCGTGCATCACGCATGTGTTCTGAAGACTTTCTTTTTGAGAAAGAATGTCAGTTCCTTAAACAAATGTTTTTGAATAGGGATTACCCTTACAGTATGGTCCTTAACCTTATAAAATAAATTGAATATAAGAGAAGAAATGGCATGTTAGCTCCATTGTTTAATCCACAGGTTCCTGAATTTGATGGTCCAAGTGTTGCCAGTAATAATAGGATCGATCCATCTGGTATTATTAATTATCGATCCAGTCTAATAACACCATATAATGAACTTATATTGGAGTTTAGGAACATTCTCAATATCAATTGGGAATTGATCTTACAGGATTCTCAATGTGGGGATATTTTAGGAACAAAACCCTTAATGGTGTTTAAGAGAGTACCTTCCTTGAAGACAATTTTTGAATGCCCATTGCAACAATACAAACCTAATAGTGGGATGTTCAAATGTGGTCACTGTAATTATTGTAAATATGTACAAACTGGGGCCACATTTTACATAAGAGGTGTTAAATATTATATTAACCATAGATATAATTGTTTGACTGAAGGAGTAGTGTACTTAGCAGCATGTCAAACATGTCATGCTTTTTACTTTGGCAAGACTGAACGTCATTTTAACCAACGTATTTATGAACATTTATATGCTATTTCTAAGAAAAATACTGCTAATGCTCTTGCCAAACATATAATTGATAACAGTAATCATAAATTTTTATTTATAATAGTTCAAAAAATTACCAAAGATCCCAGAGGAGGACCTTGGAATTTACTATTAGAGGAACAAGAGCTGCTTTGGCAGCTAAAAACTAATGCTTTTGCTCCCCCAGGTCTTAATGAGTCCTGTTCCATAAAATGTCTTTTGAAACTTAAAGCTCTCTCAAGGTAATTTTAGAGCTGTTCATTATTGTACAATATATATTACATATATACATATATATATATTTTTAGCTATTTTATGAATTGTGTAGCATTTATATGTTTGAGTATTTATTAATAATGTTAGAGTAAATATACATTCCATATAGGATGTAGGAATTATTTGTAGGTGTTGTTCGTGTTTTTGGAATATTTGTTCCTTTTTAAATATGAGGTTTTCATGTTAAGTTGAATAATTGATTTATTAATTAAATTAATTATTTAATTGAATAATTGACACTCTCAGGTATATAAGCTGGATGTGCTTGGTTTGTCAAATGGTCTGAAGAAGTGCGAGGGTTACCCGCATGAAAGCGCTAACAATTTTAATAAAAGTTCTACATCTCTACCTTGCCTGCAGTTGGTACCAGTTATTTTTGTCTTATTCTTTGGTTTTTCATTTTCGAGGTTCGACAATTCAATAGTAAACCATCTATATATATATATATATATATATATATATATATACATATATATATATATATATATATCTATATATATATATATATATATATATATATATATATATATATATATGTATATATGTATATATATATATATATATATATATGTATATATATATATATATATATATATATATATATATATATATATATATCTGGCAGGGAACATGACAGGCACACAGCACCACCATATGCTGTAAGACACATGTACTGTTCAGGTGTTGGCATTCCGTGTTGCACTGGCTGTTGTGTTTACAATGTTTGAGGGCTGCCAATGTAGGAGTCACACATTGGGCCACCTATACATTACAATTTACAGGTGGTCATGTTTCTGTGCCATCCATTTTACTGTGTGTGCAGGTGGAGAGGTGTCAGTCCATAGGGGCCTACACAGTCAGAGTATGTGCTATACATTCCCTCTTTGCCAAGGCGTAGGTATATTGGGCACGACTCTGTCTGCCTACTGGGGCTGGCACAGTGTGTTCATGGTCTGAATCCGTCTGTGCCTGTACTGGCCTTGGCAATTGCGGTGGGCTATGAGGGCCTTCACCATTTTGTCCCTGCTGCAGCTGCTTCCGCAGGATCATATTATGTAGCATGGCACATATGACGATGTGGGCACACGTGCCTGGAGAGTACTTCAAGGCTCCACCAGATGTATCCAAGCACCGGAACCGTGATTTCAGCATCCTGAACACACGCTCTATGATGATTCTGGTTTGTGCGTGTGCCTCATTATGGCGTTCTTGCATGGGTGTGTGTGCATTTCTGATGGGAGTCATCATCCACGGCTCCAGTGCATAGCCAGCATCTCCCCACGAGATGGCCATGTGGGATGTCCCCCCTGACAAATACCTGATACAGCTGTGAGGCATGCCAGATATGGGAGTCATGGTAGCTTCCAGGGCTGCCAGCACACACATCCATGATAATGCCCTGGGCATTGCACATGACCTGGTAGTTGATGGAGTGGAATCCCTTGCGGTTTATTTTTCGCATACCCTGCTCACTGGTTGGTGACTTGATTTGTATGTGCATGTAGTCTATCACACCCAGTACCTCCGGGTATTGCGCCACATGGTGGAAGTGACGCATATTGCTGGCCAACTCCTCCTAAGTTCTGGGGAAGTGTATCTGCTCATTAGCATGTGGTAACATGGCATCCAGGAGCTGGTGTAGTACCCTGGATGCTGATGCCTGTGAGATACCCATTATATCTCCAGTTGGCCTTTGAAAGGTACCTGTGGCCAGTATTCGCAGGCTTACACATACCTTCGTGTCCACTGGTATGGGTTCCCCTCTGTTGTTTCTGGTTCTCAGGCATGGCCGGCACAGCTCCACTATTTGCTGTAAGATGTCAGTGTCCACCCTGTAACGCTCTACTATCTCCAGGTCATGAAGCCCCTGGTAAGTTACCCTTGGTCTGAACACTCTCCTTCTCCTCTGAGGCCTGCGGTGGTTGTTGGCATCATCCTCCACAACACCGTCAGTCTCTAACACATGCTGATGAACCACAGCTATGGCAGCTCCCAACATGTACATTTTAAAAGTTCCCCGTATGTTTACACCTATGGTGCGGTGTTTGGGAATACACAGGTGTATGTTGGGTGCTTACACACTTTATACTATTGTGCTGTGAACACCGATGATGTCATAGGGTGTGTATGTACGTTCTTAGCTACAGGTTAAGTTATGTGTTTTACTGCCGGAACTACTATTGTGGTTCCTTTGGTGTTGAATTACATTTGCCCAACGTGAATTACCTCTTGACTTTACCTTTACATTTCTGTGTGTTGCACCTACCATTTTCTGGCGTGCATCCTGCAGCCTACTTTCATTTGTGCTTTCCTGGACCTGGCGTATCTTGCGTTATGTGTGCTACTGCCGGTCTGCTGTCGGTTTGCTTTGCTCTGCTGTGTCAGGTCTCCTATCTTTGCAATCCAATACCTCCCCTCCTTTCTTTGCATTCACATGCCTCCCCTATCCTGTTTTGCATGTTTCTGCAAGCGGACTTGTCAGCTGCCGTCGATTGGCCTTCGTGGGTTGATTGGTGTTGATTGCTCATTAGTACTCCATTTACCCTACTTCCGCATTTCCTTTTCTTCCCCTAACCTTCCTGTTTCTGCTATTGTTTGCGGCACGTTCATCCGATTACTGGGTTTCGGGCACCTTTTCATCCTCGTACACATGCGCTTTTGGCCACCATGTGTGCTCTCAGCTAAACGATTCCTCCCCACCCCTATCCTGCAGCTTTGCTTAGCAATGGACAGGTCAGATTAGCAATGCTCCAATGTGCTTAGTGCTACAGTGGCACACCCCTCTGCTGATGTCATGTATCTCCTCTGAGCCACTCCTCGGTGTTATAGGGCTGCGCCGTATGGTACAACCTTCCTCCGGTGGGACATTTGCGATTCAGTATTATCTGCCTCATTTGCATGGCATTGACTACTAATTCATAGTTACCGCGCCGAACACTATCGCAAGCCCTTAGCAACCCTTGCACCTTGGTTGTGGTGTTCCATGCCTACCATTGTGTGTTATGCTGTAAACCTGCTTTCTATTACATTGCGATTTTATGACATTTTTATATTATTTCTTTATGTTACAGCTTCCGCACACATGCCCTACGGTTCTGCTATGCATTACTGTGGACATGACATTAAATGTTATTTACGTGTTATGCATCTTTTCTAATGCCATTGGCTGTGTATTTCGCCATTGGCATATGTTCACATTGTGATACCTGGGTCTGGCCCTCTTCCATAGCTCCGATGTTATGTTTGGGAAAATGTAAACCGTGTTTTTTGGTTTACATTTCCGTGGGCTTACGCTACGCCTGCACCACTTCATGAATCGCTATATGCCTTCATTTGCATGGTGCAAAACTGCACATGGGGTGATTTGCATACCTACACCGGGGGCTGTGCAGATCTGGCATATGCCAGTAGTGCACGTGGAATTGGATCGTACCTGAATCGCTCGGCGGCCATATTTGGCATTATAACACCTACGCTATGCGTGCGCCTGGCGCAAGCTTCATGAATCCCGGGGAATGTTTTATCATATAGTTGTACAGAATAGTAACTACATGTGAAAGGCATTGTGAATGGGAATGAGGAATGCTTCTGCTACTGCTACTGATGATGGTGAAAATTAATCGAAGGATTGCATATTAGTACTGAGAGTGCAGTGCTTAGCACATTATCCATGATGGATATATAAACTATATTGACAGACAAATGCAGTAAATAATGTATAAACTCAAAAGTAGACCTGGTGGAAGAGCAAAGATGAGAAGAAAAATTCTTCTGATAGAAATTATTCTTCCAACACTGATCTGTTAATTAATAATAGTGTACTTTACCATGCAGCTTGTGTGACCAAATTTCTCTTTGAACTGTGAGTTACAAAAAGTTTTCCATATTGTATGTGCAAATGGAAATAATTTAGCCATGCAATATTCTCTGCATACTATAAAAAACTCCTCCACCAAACATGATACATGTAATAAATGTTCCATAATGTCTACTCTCATTTAAAATTGGGCACTTGTCAATATTCTGAGTACATGGTTATCAAAAGTAAAGCAAATGTCCTGTTTACTGCAATATGGGCCTGTAGAATAAATTCATACTCCAAACTACATGGTATTGAAATAGAGACATGACTCACAGTGTGTTTTGAATTGCCTTTGAACTGTTTGGTGAATAGAGTCTACCTTGTAATATAAGACAGAAAGCCCAGCCTGCACTAAGAAAATTGGGCTGGATAGACCTAGGCAACAGACTCACATGGCTTGCCTGCCTTAATAGTATAGCCCACTCAATAATCTCTATTGTGTCTTGTTGGACCTAAGAGACAGTCAGAATTCGTATTTATTTATCCTTTGTTGAACAGGGTAGTCCCACTAGGCTAGTGGCCTCTTTTCTGGGGAGACCCAAGGTGGCACTTATACTACTAGGGGAATTTTTCCAGGATATTGGGAAATGTCCACTAACTTGAGAGGCTTGTACAACCAGAGAGTGCATGCACACATCCTGTTCCTAGCACAGTGGCAGTTGAAAGGATGAAATGTGTGTGAACGTGGTGAAGGAGAAAGAGAAGTCACATTTTGTGAATGGAGATGAAAGCAGTGGAGTTAAGGATTTGTAAGAGTGTGTTTCAGCAAGAGTTATTTGTGGATACAGGATCAAAAAAAGAAGCAAAAGAAAATTGTCATGTTATAACCCTCTAGTTGGGAGGGTTACAAAACTATTTACTGAAAGAAATGATTGACCAAAGTGAGCTGGAGAAGGGTGGAGAGTGCCCTGTGATAATAATGGAAAATCTTCAAAACAATTTGCAGCAGAGCAAAAGAACAGTGAAAAAGGTATGTAAAAAAGGAAATATATAATCTGAAGCCAAGGGGAAGTGAGTAAGAATTAAATAGGTATGCTATTTGGGACAACATTATTGCACCATTAATAATTATAGCCCATGAGTTAAGTGCTTTCAATCTGATAAATAAAGAGGCATTTTGTGACATTATCTTTTTTAGAATAGACATGGTATGGAGAAATTTTTATATGAATATGAAAAATGTAAGGATGATAGCCCATGGAATTTGTATGTAATTTACAAATTCAGTTGAGAAACTAAAAAAGAAAATGTATGTGCAATTTTGCAGAGAAATTAAAAAATATGTTAAAAATACATTTAGAAGAAATGTGTAGTAAGATAATAGATATTGTGAAAGTTTATGATAACAGGGGATTATGGACAGGTGGTTGGGAATGTGTGGTGATACTAAAATTGATAAATGAAAATAATGAACATGTGCCAAGTATTATAAATGTTGAAGTGAGTATTTTTTTTTTTTTTTTTTTAATAATGGGGTTCAACGCCAAACATATTTTGTGGAAAAGAAGAACATTCGACTGACAAATGTGATAGAAGAAAATATTTTTGTGTGGAGAAATGGGGGATGATGCAAACCAATTTAAAGTAACATGTTATAGATGTAATCAATTGAGGCAGTTATGGATGGACTGTGAAAAAGCAAAATACTTTAATATGCAAGAAGGTAGAGAACAATAATGGAAGTGGGTATAGCATATCTGAAGAATTAAAGCTTGAGCAATTTTAAAAGAAAGAGAAAGGATGTAGAAATAGAAGAAAAAATGGAAGTAAGGTATTTAATGAAGGTTCCAAAGTAAGTGATGAAGAAGACTGGTTGGAAGGTAATAAAATTAAAAAGCTTCTATTAAAAACAGAGTGAAAGATAGGCAAATAAAATGTAAAGGAATAAGTATGAAAATAAAGAAAGTAAATGGGTGACTGCAGAGTGGTTAGCTTAAATGTAAACAGCATTATGAGTGATGTGAGAAGGTTAATGGTTTATCATTGGTGTGAACAAATGAAAACAGATACAATTGAACTGATTGATATAAGATTCATAGATAACTAAAAGAGGAGGCAGTTAGAAGTGTTTTGGAGTGGAAAAATAGAATAGAATTTTGATACAGAGATATGTGTGGGAATTGTGATTGTATTCAATAATGAAAATATTTTAATTTTAAGTAATATAATTAACAATGCAGCAAGAATATATGTTACTGATTTTTGATTAGAGGTGGAGTTTATTGGGTTGATTGTTATATAAGCAAATACAGACAGCAAAGAAAGCGAAGAATCATTTGATTTGTTAATATCAAATGTGATAGTTAAAATGAATATTATTTTGATTGGGAGGGTTAATTGTAATGTAACAAAAGATGTAGATAAAATTGGTAAGTATGTTAAAAATGAAGGAAATTATATGTTTGGATGGTTTAAATATAGGGAAAAAGTGAATTTATGTATAAGAGAGATAAATTAACAACCGAGATACAATGTTTTTAGAAGGGTTATTGGAAAGGGAAGATGAAATGCTAGAATTAGTTTTTTTTAGATCATATGTCAGCATGGGTGAGGATCAGTAAAGAAAGAGAAGATGCTAGGTATGGTAAAGCTGTAAACAACTAGAATAATGAAGAAGTCAAAAAGAGTGTAAAGAAATAATGAAAGAATTGTGGACATGTTGTTGTACTACTAGATTTATGTATGAGAATTGGTCAGCATGGTGGGTGACATATAGAAGGAAAGTTAAAATGGAGTATGAAAGAGTACAAAAAGAGATGTTGAGTAAAAAGAAGATGGAAAACTAAATAAAAATATGGAGGTTAATAGAAAATAGTGAGGATTTTTAGATAGAAAGAGAATTATATCAAGAAAATAAACAATGAATAAAAAAATTGTTGAGAGGACAGATACTTACTGTACAAGGTAAAATAGCAGACGTAAATCTTTTTCTTGTTAAAATGATTAAAGGGCAAATACAATAATAAAAATTATAAATGAAATAGACAAAATAATTTTGGAACAAAAGAAAATATCAGAAAAGGTTATTACATTTATTAAAAAAAATTATCAAAATAAGGATAAGAAATTTGATATAAAAGCATAGGGTTGTGAAATGCTTAAAGAAACAACAAATGGATTTTTAATAAGGGTTGTTAATATAGCAGAAATAAAATATTTATAAGGGTTATAAATAAATGGAAAAAAATGGTTTTGGGGTGATATGATTAATTTAGAAGAATGAAAAGAAAGAAAGAAAGAAAGAATGTTTAAAAATTGGAGACCAATAACACAGATGAATGTAAATTTTAAAGAAAATAATGCAAGTTAGGTTGGAAAATGTAACATAAAAAATGGAGAAATGGAATTTATGGGATAAATGAAAAGAAAGTAAGTGAAATGTTAATGCTGGTTAAAGAAGTAATGTAGTGTATAAAAAAAGAAGGAACGGAAGTCAGGTTGTTGGCTATGGATGTGGAAAAGGCTTATGACAACTTAAATAAAAGGCAGGTATGAAGAATTTTGGACAGTTATGGTATAAATAAAGAAATATTAAGATTAGTGAGATAGATGTATGGTGTAGAATGGGTTCCTATTACGTAGTTAAACTTTTACAAGTTTGAACGCTATATGGTCGAAACCATATGTTCGAACTTGTAAAAGTTCGAATATCTAAAAAAAATAACAGAAGAAAAAACAAAACTGTTGTAAGCAGGAGGCAAGACCCCCTGCACTCCCCACACCCTCAACTCTTTAAATATATCAACGCTGAGATAACACTACAGTGCAGAAAGGGAAGATTTCCCTTTACTGCACTGTAGTGCGATCTCGGAGTTTGTATATTTAAACAGTGGGGGGTGTGGAGGAATTCGGGGTGGCTTGCCCCCTACTTACAACAGTTAGTTTTGTTTTTTCTTTTTTTTTTTTATGTGTTCAAAGTTCTGAAATTTCGAACATAAGGGTGCGACTTTATTATAGTCGAAGTTTCAAAACTTCAAACACATAATACGGTGAGTTGTTGTTCTTGTGTCTTTCGGCTTTTCCCAGTTAGGGGTCGCCACAGCAGAACTCTGCTCCGCTAATGATTGGCAGTAGATAAGTCTTATTTCCAAGATCCATGTGTGCATATAAATACTAAGCACATTTTAGCTTCAGTGCCATTTTGAAGGTGCAGACAAAATGCTAACATCCATGTGCATAATAGCTCATTGTTTATAAGTTAAACACAGAAAAAATGGCACTCCAAGGCAAGTCCACACCAGTAATACAAAAAAATCCCATAACAGGTGATTCCAAAACAATTCAAATTTAAACTGATAGTTTTTCAGCTCGTCTCCCTATGGGGGCCAGGTCCGCTCTGCTCACTTTAATCCGGGAGTAGAGTGAGCATAGTGGGTCTGGCCCCCATAGGGAGAAAAGCTAAAAAACTATCAGTTTAAGTTTGAATTGTTTCAGAATCACCTGTCCTGGGTCTTTTTTGGTATATAAGTTAAAGTTACTTAACCTCATTTATGTTGTGTTTGCATACAATAAAGCTGCTTGAACAAGAACCCACAATGTTCACCTGTTTAATCCTGACCTGGCAAGCAAACAATTTACAGAACCTGGATGGCAAAGTCTATTCTTCAGAGCCACATGGTGCAGAGGTAATGGCGAAGGCAAACTAAAAGATTTGAGAGCTTAAAAGGCCCAGAAACAAGTTAAAGATAAAGAGAACACACACAAATGATTTATTTATTGAAAGAGGTTAAGCAGAGCCTTACAAGGACAAAAAAATGTAATGTTAAGCAAATGAATAGTACAGAAAAGTTTATTAAACAAATGAGAAGTAGAAAAGAGCTCATTAATCAGATGAAATGTTTGAAACCAAATTATTTGATAATCCGAGCATTAGAAAAGTACATAAAGGGTTCGGAATTGCCTCAGAATTGTGAAACTAGCATGTTTAAAGTAAAACAAGTATGTTTAGAGTTCAAACAAGTACAAGAAAGCATAATAGGCATGAAAAGAGATTAAATGAGTGAAACGAATGTAAACAAAAGGGAATAAAAGGTACATTAAGAGATTTAATGAACAAAATAACTATAATAGAAGGTGCAGAAAAGGGCACATTGAATATAAATAAAGCAAAGGAGACTGCATGTGTTTTGGGTGAAGTACTGTGTTTGGTACAGATTACCACTTCACATTGATTGAAGCCTTGAATAGCATAACTAGAGTTTTTCAAAATATCTCAAAGTGTGTGAAAATTCTTACAGTGAGTACTTCATTAATTCTGAAGAGTTTGTTGTGTGCAAAGTGCAACTATTTCATGAAGTGCAGTCAAGTGAAACCATTTCGATAAGTTTTTTGTGCCTGGGTGTGTCTGTTCACAGAGTGCCTCTCGCACTATACAGAGTTGTTTGGCAAAGTGCAGCCATATTGGGGAAATTTCAGTGTGCTGTGTATTGTTTATTCACAAAGTGCAGTTATTTTGAGGTGTTTCTCACTCTGAGCTTCTCCTGCCTAATGCATTTGCAAATTGCCATTACTTCAAAACTGTTTATTCACAAAGTGTCTTTACTTTGAAACTGTTTATTCATAAAGTGCCATTATTTGGAAACAGTTTATTCGCAAAGTGCCATTACTTCAAGATAGTTATTCACAAAGTACAGTTACCGCAAAGTGTTTCTTGCCCTCAGCTTCTATTGTTCAGTGTATTCACACTGTGCAGTTGTTCAAAATGTTTCTTAAAAGTGGTGAAAAATGACTTTGACAGTAAAATGCTGATAAATAGCTTTGGCATTAAAGCGATTACAAGACAAATGCTCGTACAGTGAAATAATGATGATAAATGACATCAGCATTATTGCCATTACAAGATAAATGGTGCATGTAGTAAAATAATCTCAATGCTAGTGGCTTTACAGTAAAGAGATTTCAAAGTATTGCAGTGCCCAGGAAACTTATTTAATGAAATTCAGTTATACAAAGGCTCATTGTGTTGTTATAAGTACTGGCATATATTTCAAGTACATGTATATTGCATATATACAAGTGTGTATGTTTGTGCAGATTTGCAAGAGTTTTCACTAAGATATGTCAGTATGGCAGATGGATTTTGCAAGCCACAACCACTTGTGTTTGATCAGAACATTGCAAAGAAATGGAGGATATTTGAACAAGAATACTATATATTTATACAAGCAGCTTATTCTGATAAAGATGCATGTACCAGGGCATTCATTTTGCTGAACCTATCAGAGTCAAAAGCCATTTAAAGGGAGCATTCATTTGTCTATGCACCAGCAGTGTATGAAGGTGAAGGAGAAACTCATTGTGTTGTTGTGCAGGCTGAATCAAGACCCTGAGTGTTTAAATCAAAATTCAGAGAAATGTGTAGCCCCCAGACTAATGCTGTACTAGAGAGGCATTTGTTTTACATGACAGATCAAAAGCAAGGGGAAACTTTCACAGCTTATATTACTGAGCTGAGAAACAAAGCTAAAATGTGTAGGTTTTGTGATTTAAAGGATGAGTTAATAAAGGACAGACTCATGTGCGGTATTAATAACGCTGCTATGAGAAAGATTTTGTTTTGTGACAGTGATTTAACACTGAGTAAAGCCATTGAGATTTGCCAGATTCATGAAGTTATAGAAAGGCACACAAATATGCTTGCTAGTGATAAGAGCACAGTTTCAATTGGCTGCAGAGCTCATGTAGACAGCATGCACCATGTGAAAGGCAAAAGCAGGTCAAAGCATGTGCAACAGCAGCCCCTGTAGGACTGCCAGATAAAACCCATAGTCTTTTAACACATTCCAAGAACAGTTCAGTTAAAGGAGCATGCACAGTGCAGAATGAAGGGTATCTAGTACAAAACAGACGTTGCTCAGTACAGCATAAGAGTGAATCAGCAAAACCCAAATCAAGCTTTATTGTTAAATGTCACAATTGTGGTGTCAACCATGAGTCAAGAAGAGGTATGTGCATGGCATTTGGTTATCAATGTCATAAGTGTAAGAAATGGAACAATTTCCATTTCTTACACTTATGACATTGATAACCAAATGCCATGCTGGATTTTTTTAATTATTTTCCTTTTGATTGTTAGTGCTGTACCTTTGATCAATACATGAGGGTGATATATATGTGAAATTAACCAATGGAAGCATTTTGTATATATTGTATATAATGTGTGAATTTGTAATTTGGTTGTGAAAAATAATAAAAAATGATTATTGAAAAAAAAAAAAAAAAAGAAATGGAACAATTTCCAAAGATTTTGTAACTCAAGTAAGTCTCACACAGTTGCAAAGAAGAGTCACTACAAAAAGCAAGTTAATCAAATAAACCTGCAACAGCTGGCTTTCTGTGTAGATGGTGTATCAGTAATTGGTGAAAAGATTGATGCAGTAGATTTATTGACAAGAAATGAAGTGTCTTGTACTGTCCAGATCAATGCCGAGCTTAAAGTAGACACTGGTTGAAAGTGTAATGTCATGTCTGCAGATACATTTGTAAGGGTCATATCTAATGAACAACTAAATGTGACTAGCTGTGTGAAACTTGTTGCTTATGGAAGTGAAGAAATTCAAACTGAAGGCTCAATAGTGCTTTCCTGTTATGTGACTATGAACTGTTATAGCCTATTATTCGATGTGGTTCGAAGTCCTATACTGTCATTATTGGGTCTCATAGACAGTTTGAAAATGAATCTGCTTTCTATTACCAAAAAAGTTCATCAGATAAGCACATGTCTTAGTTCCAGCTTCACAAATACTATTTTTTCAGAGTATGCTGATGTTTTTGATGACAGATTGGGCAAACTTCCAGTTGTGTATTCCATGAAATTAGAGCCAGAAATGAATCCAATGGTCAGATGAGCTAGAGGAGTTCTGATAGCTATGCAGCATAAGGTCAAAGCTCGGTTGAATAAAATGGTGCAACAAGGTGTAATTTGTCCAGCTACAGAACCTACCGAATGGGTGTCATCCATGGTAGCAGCTCATAAAAAAGGCTCAGATGAAATTAAAATATGCATTGACCCAAGAGATTAAAACAAAGCATTAAAGAAATTGCATCATCCCATGCATACAGTCAAAGAGGTTGCATCCCTGATACGGAATGCCACTGTTTTTTCTGTTTTAGATGCAAAGAGTTCATTTTGGCAAGTGATGCTTGATCGCAAATCTTCATTACTGACTACATTCAGTACTCCATTTGGAAGATATAGATTCCTTAGAATGCCATTTGGAATAAATTCTGCAAGTGAAATTTTTCAGCATGTGATAGAGCAAATTTTTTCAGGTTATCCAAGTGCCATAATAGTAGATGATATATGGATCAGAGGCAATGGTGAGGTAGAGCATGACAGAAATCTTAAGAAAGTTCTAGACAGAGCACATGAAGTGAATTTAAAGCTTAATTCTCTGAAGTGCAAATTCAGACTACAAAAATGTACATATGTAGGTCATTTGTTTACAAGTATGGGCTTGAGACCAGACCCATCCAAGCAAGCAGCCATTCTTGAAATGCCAACACCACATAATGTACAAGCTCTACAACATTTTTTGGTATGGTCAATTACTTAGGCAGGTTTATACCAAACATTAGTGAGCTGACAGCACCTTTGAGAGAGCTCACATGTAAAAAATGTTACTTGGTCATGGCTAGACCAACACCAGAGAGCATTTGAAGTTCTTAAGTAGAAAATTGCTACCCCTCCATCATTAAGACACTATTATGTCAACAAACCAGTAACTCTTTCCTGCGAGTCTTCAAAAATTGGTTTAGGTGCAGTTATTCTCCAAGAAGGCAAGCCAGTAGCCTACACATCTAGAACACTTACCCAGACTGAGATGCAATATGCCCAAATTTTGGCAATAACATTTGCATGTTCCAAGGTTCATGATTATATCTATGGCTGAGAAATCCAGATTGAAACTGATCATCAACATTTAGTTACTGTTTTAAAGAAGCCTATGCATTCAGCTCCATTGAGATTACAAAGAATGATGCTCACATTGCAAAAGTACAACTTCAAAATAGTCTATATGAAAGGCAAACTTCTTTATCTGGCTGATACTGTATCCAGAGTGCCTAGAAATACAACAGGACAGCTTCATGCAGAGGATTTTGACTTTGATGTCATGGAAGTGCATAATGTTTCTACCACAAGACTTGAGCTAAATGATCATACAATGACTGATCCAGTTTTGCAGAAACTCAATTACTATATCAGTGCTGGATGGCCATCAAATCAATCAAGTGTACCACCAGAAGTGCAGTCTTAGTTTCCTTACACAGAAGAGTTGTTGATGGAAGATGGCATTATTTTTAAAGGTCCTAAAATTATTGTTCTTACTTCCTTGCAACAAGAATATATTCAGATTTTGCATCGTGGTCACCTAGGTTCCAAATCTACTAAGAGAAGAGCAAGAGGGCTAGTATTTTGGACTTCTCTAGCGAAAGACTTTGATAGAGTACTTTCTTCTTGTTCAGTATGTAGTAATACTAAAATACAATTCCAAAGAGAGCCACTTAAGCTAATTCAAATTACTGATCTACCTTGGTCAATTGTAGCTAATGACATATTTGAGTGGAACAATCAACATTACTTAGTACTGGTAAACTCTGATTCAAATTGGTTTGAGATAGATCTACTACCTAATCAACTTCTACTACAGTCATTACAAAGTTGAAACACCATTTCTTCATCCATGGCAGTCCACAGAAATTAATCTCTGGCAATGGTACGCAATTCACCAGTCAATTGTTTCAGTATTTGGCAGAAAATGGGACTTTGTACATGTTACGAGTACTCCAGAGTATCCTCAATCGAATGGACTTGCTGAACGTGCAGTACAGAGTGCAAAGCAATTACTAGAAAAGTCAAAGTGTGATAATACCAATTTTTTTAATTTACTCAGTCTTCAAAATGTACCCCATGACAATATACATGGCTCACCTGCTCACAGACTTCTGTCTAGGCAAGCCAGAACAACATTGCCTATCAGTTCTAGTTTATTGAGGCTTAAAGCTAAGAACAACAAAGCAATCAAAGCCCAGTTATCTAGAAAGTATTCTTTCCAAAAGTCCAGCTGTAACAAGTTGAGCAGATTTTTTCATCCATTAAACAAAGGAGAGACAGTGAAGATACAAACAGTGAAAGGTTTCGACCAGATTGCTTACGTAACGTGTATTTGTGCAGAGCCGAGATCCTATTTTGTTAAATCTGAGGGTTAGGAGTACAGGAGAAATCGCAGACATCTTCTTCCTGTAGCAGAATCAATATTACAGTATTGTACGTGATAAAGACTAAGCAATCCAGATGATATTCCTGTTCCAGAATGTGTCTTAACTCCTGATATCGTTCCGGCAGAGGATTCCAGTGTTTCCAAGATTGAACAGTCAGCAGAGACAATCCCATTTACTAAACCAGATCCCAAATTTTATGTCACACGATATGGCCGCATTGCAAGGCCTAGTGTGAAATACACAGCAACTTGGACATAGTTGCATTTATGTAGAAACAAAAAGCCTCTAGGGGTAAGGTACCTGCTGAAAGCCAAAAACCAAAAATAAGTAGAAAAAAAAAAAGTAGAAAAAAGCTGCAGGTACTCCAACCAGTCAAGAAAAACACTGCTTTAATCAAACAAGTAAGCACTTTCACATCTATACAAGATGCTTCATCAGACTTCAAAAAGCAGAACAAACAACCAGTTTAAATCCATTACAGGTTGCCCATTGGACCAATAATACATCACGTACAATAATCCAATCTGTCACCATAGAAACAATTAAACAAGTTTAAATTGTTAAAATATTAGAATATTTGAATACTTTAATATATTCAAGGAACTCATTCGAAAAACAACATTACTAAAACACTGCTATAAAAAACTCATATAAAAACACATAGAAAACATGCAAATGCATTCTTATGCATGTTATCATATGAAATCAAATAAAATAAAATGAATGCATGAATAAAATATATATGAAAAAAGTTCTTTAGTGTGGTAATGGACGATCAGCAAGGAAAGGTTTCAGGCTGACCCTATCATTGAGACCATGTCCCAAGTCAGCTCGCAGCCTGATGATCCACTTCCCTTCTTCCCTCTCTGAGATATTCCGCCTGAGATATTCAATCTCTATTTATGAGCATACCGAATGATATAGGTGTTGAATTTTTGAGATTGTTTCTGTTAAATGAAGGGATGGCTACCAATAAGGTGATGAGAATCACCATGTTAATGGAAGTAGTCCTAGAGAACAATGTGTTTCTCTTTGACAACAAATATTATTTACAAACTATGGGAGTGACCATGGGCACACCATGCGCAAATTCCTATGCCAATTTAGTGCTGGCATACTGGGAATCAATGTACATATTGCAACATGATTTTTATTCCAGTTCTATTTTTTATTTGGAGTGGTGATTTGTCAACTCTAGAGGAGTTTATTGGTTACATGAATAACACAACCACATTTTTGAAACTAACAGGTGAGACTTCAGTTGAACATATAAATTTTCTGGATGTTACCCTCACTAAGAACAATGGTAGACTTGGCACAAACATATATAGGAAACCCTGCAGGCGGAATGCATATTTACACCGAGACAGCATGCATCCACCACACATACACAGAAATATTATTAAGAATCAAGCTACACGTTGTTCACGTTTAGTCAGCAAAGATTCTGATTTTGCAGTCACGCTAACACATCTATGTGAAGATTTCACAGCCAGAGGTTATCATAACATGGATCTGTCTACTTTACAAAATATAGAGCGTGAAGGCATGGCACTACCATATATTAGAAGGAGCTTGGCAGGATCAGTTATAAGTGAGAAACCTGCTAAGAAGAATAACAAGAGAATGGTTATTACTTATACCAACAAGAATAAAAGTATAACCGATGTTATTAGAAAGAACTGGGGGATATTGCAATTGGATGATAGATTGAAGAATATAGTAGGTTCTGTTCCCTCTTTCTGTTACAAAAATACTAAATCCATCAGGAATATGCTTTGCTATGAGAGGAATATAACTAACAAACCCTCATCAGTTAGGAAGGGTACCTTCCCCTGCCTTAATTGTAATCAATGCTCATTCATTAATAGTAGTGATATCTTTATACATCCAGACTCCCATGTAACACACAGGTTTAGTCACTATGCTGATTGTAAGACCAGGAATTTAGTTTATTTAGCTACCTGTAAGAAGTGCAACGTCTTTTATGTGGGGAAAACCAATAGGACCCTTAGGGAGAGGATAAGAGAGCATCTGTATGCCATCAATAGGGAAAATGAGAACAATGCCCTAGCGAGACACGTTTTGACTCATGGCACTACACATGGTTTTATGTTTATGGTTTTGGAGCTCATACATACCACCATGAGGTTGGGGAATGTTACTGGTTTCAGAGAGAGGGAAGAAGGGAAGTGGATCATCAGGCTGCGAGCTGACTTGGGACATGGTCTCAATGATAGGGTCAGCCTGAAACCTTTCCTTGCTGATCGTCCATTACCACACTAAAGAACTTTTTTCATATATATTTTATTCATGCATTAATTTTATTTTATTTGATTTTATATGATAACATGCATAAGAATGTATTTGCACATTTTCTATGTGTTTTTATATGAGTTTTTTATAGCAGTGTTTTAGTAGTGTTGTTTTTCGAATGAGTTCCTTGAATATATTAAAGTATTCAAATATTCTAATATTTTAACAATTTAAACTTGTTTAATTGTTTCTATGGTGACAGATTGGATTATTGTACATGATATATTATTGGTCCAATGGGCAACCAGTAATGGATTTAAACTGGTTGTTTGTTCTGCTTTTTGAAGTCTGATGAAGCATCTTGTATAGATGTGACTTGTTTGATTAAAGCAGTGTTTTTCTTAAGTGACTGGTTGGTTTCTACTTATAGTTGTATTTATGTATTTAGCTTTGTATAATTGCATGATGAAAATCATTTCTATGTAAATTGCACATTCATTAATTTCAGTGACAATGTCAAACTCGTTTTCTCAAAGAGGGAGTATGTATAATAACAGGTGTGTTAGACCTTTAAGAAGCATTTCCAAGCTCTGTGTATGTGCATATATAAATACCAAGCATGTGTTAGCTTCAGTGCCATTTTAAAGGTGCAGCCAGATTGCTAACATCCATGTGCATGATAGCTAGTTGTTTATAAGTTAAAGTTACTTAACCTCATTTATGATGTGTTTGCATACAATGGAGCTGCTCAAACAAGAACCCACGAAGCTTGCCTGTCTTATCCTGACCTGGCGAGACACAGATTGTAAAAATATAAACTGAGTTTTGATTATGAAAAAATAAGCATAGAGGTAATAATACAATAGGGGGGTTGAGAAGAATTCTCAATGAGCAGTTTTATTTTCGTGATGTATATACTATATTGTATAGTGATATTATAACTAAAACATAAAGAAATGAGCAGTGCTAAATTTTGGTATAAGGATAATACTGAAATACCAATAATAATGGCATATGGAGGTGGTCTAGTAATGGCTACAAAACTATGCTGTGGATGATCGAGGTTATTAAATTAGTTGAAAAAATATTACATGGTGTAGGTTTTAATTATTCATTCTGGAAGTAATAAAACTGAAATTTCAATAGTTAGTAATTGTGGAAAAAAATAAAAATGACAATTTTTTATTGAAATCTTTAATTAAAGTTTTAAAAAGAATGTGTATTTATTGAATGCATATGCTTTAGGGATATTTAGGTTCTGCAATGGTTTGTCCAGAAGAGATAGATAAAGAGATAGTAAAACTATTTTTTTTCTGTTTTATGGGTTTTAGGTTTGAATCCAGTGCCTTCAAAATGGCACTGAAAATGAAAATATCCTGGACCTGGTACTAACCAACATGAGTAGCTACTGTAGCACCCCTACAGTGTCATCCTTCTTGATAAGATCTGACATAAAGCAATCACTTTTGAAGACACCATCTCCCCTGGCCCCCCTCCCTGCCAGGGTCGAACAAAAAAAGTTTCCAAAGCTGACTGACTACAACTTCCTGAGAGCAGGTATAAGCAGCCTCAAAGCCACCATCCCTTCACTTGAATCAAGCACTAATGTCTAACCCTACACTAAAAAAACTATATGAGCAGATATATAGCTGCATTGACTCAGCAATACCTGAAAGGACCAAATCATCTTCCTCAAGGAAGAGCAAACCTGTCTGGTGGACAGCAGCAATAAACAGACAATAAAACAAAAGGGAAAATAAAATGCTGTCTAGGACCAAGAAGGAGCTGGTGCCAATTTGGAAACAATCTCTCCTTTGTCTGAATGAGGAAATAAGGTCACTTGTGGAATCCTCTAAGGCTAACTTTGAGTCCAAATTGGCCGCATCCACTAAGGGCAATCACAAGGCCTTCTTCACATACATCCACAATCTCAAAGGTAATTCCCAAATCTGCTCTGAATTTGTGGTTGAGAATACCACATACACAAGTGCCATAGATATAGCCAACCTGCTGGCAGACAAGTTCAGTGAAAACTTCATCCCACTCATCCCCCCATCAGTAAACCAAGATATCCCCAGCACCTGCACCCCTCCCCTCATCACCAGGGAGCAGATTATCAATGCCCTTTCAAAGGCAAAAAATACAGCATCCATGGGACCCGACAACATCCCTGGCTGTGTCCTACATGAACTCAGGCAAGAGCTCTCAGCACCATTAGGCACCCTATTCAACCAAAGCCTGTGCACCAGCTTCATCCCAGCAGAATGGAGGACAACCACTGTCATCCCTTTGCACAAAGGTGGAGTGTCCACTGACCCAGGCAATTATAGGCCCATCAGCCTAACTAGCCTAATCTGCAAAGCCATGGAATGCATTATAATGGACCTTAAAAACAAGGATATTGGCAACCTCCAGACACTTGATCCCACACAGTTTGGTTTAGTCAAAGGGAGATCATGCCTGTTAAACTTGGTCACCTTCTTCAAAACAGTCACCAAAGCCATGGATGAGAGCAAGACAGTGTACACCGCCTACCTTGACCTAGTCAAAGCCTTTGACACTATTCCCACCTCGGGCATAATAGATAAACTCTCCCAGCTAGGCATCAACCCATATGTTACCGGATGGGTAGCTAACTGGCTCAATGATAGAACCCACTCAGTCATAATAAGGGAAGACACCTCTAATAGTAGACCTGTAACAAGCAGCATACCCCAAGGATCAGTCTTGGGGCCTCTACTGTCTGTGATATACTTTTCTGAGGTGCAAGCCAAAACCAGTCTCTGTGGCTGACCATGTTAGCAGATGACTGCAAGCTGGGCACTCTCATAAATTCCCCTAGTGATGTGAACATCCTCCAAGAGGGCCTTAACCAAACTAATGACTGGTGCCAGAAGCATGGCCTCAAACTGAATGCCAAGAAATGCATCATTATCCCCTTTGGGGAAAATGGTATCCTTACTGATTATCACATTAACAACAATGTACTAAGCATGAAATAAGTCATGAGGGACTTGAGCACCCAGGTTGATAGCAACCTGACTTTTGACAACCATGTTGCCTCTGTTGTACAGAAGACTTTATATATAGACCTCCTCATAAGTAAAGGTATTTCATCCAGGAACAAGGAGGTCATAACATCCCTGTAATTCTCCCTTATCAGACCCATTATCGAGTACAATGCCCCCCTTTGGCATGTACCTTACCAAGCACATGCAGCAGTTGGACAGGTTCCTGACCAGGAAAATCCAGAGTCTCAAACACCTATCCTTTACCGATAGGCTAAATGACCAGTCGCTCTACTCAGTCTCATACGGACTGCTCAGAGGTGAACTGTGTTTGGCATACAAGGCTGTCTCAGACTCAGCCTTTATGGAGTTGCTGCACATCCGTAAGTCAAACTCCACTCATGCAACCCGCATACAAGGTCTCAACCTGGTTTCTGACATTAATAGAACTTGTTGGCGGGATAGATTTGTGTCCCAGCAACTCTCCCATCTATGCAATAGACTTCCTCTCCATATCAAGAAGAGTACCTCACTAGCCCTCTTTAAGAGGAACCTGAATGACTGGATGGGAAACAGAAAATATACCCCTGGGATCCCACCTGTGTTCCTGCTGGACAGGGAAAACAGGTGCTGACTTTGTAGGAACATGGGTGAAATTCTTGGCTAGGCTTATAAGGCCCTCTGGGCCAATACAATAGCCTAGTATCATCCTATGAAACAATATGTGTATATATATATATATATATATATATATATATATATATATACATATATATATATATATGGATTCACTTTATAATTTTGAAATACTGGAATCCCGAATTTCGGTATTTCGAAACCATAAAGTTGAACGGCCTAAATCCTGAACCTACACAATCACAAAACACACAATCCATGAAAAGAAACACACCATACACCACGCAACACATACATCATCCAAATCAAACCACAACAAATAAAAGACACACAAACACAAACAAACAAACACTACATATAAGCAGGAGGGCAAGACCCCATGCACCCCCACACCCCCCTACTTATATATACCAACTCCGAGATCACACATACACAGAAAGGAAACTCACACCCACACATTCTACAGCCCCTCACACACACACAAACAGCACACATATACAAACACCAATACATCCAACACTTACACACCCATACTTTCACCTGCCTACCCTAACCCACACGTACAACTAACAAATATATTCACACACACTCAAATGTCCACACAAAACCTTGACAAAACACTTACTTACCTTAAAGTACACGTAAATCCATGCACAACACGAAACACCATCCAGTCACAACACCGCACACAAAGCACCGTAAAGCCATAACCGCAAATTTGAGATATTTGGATTCGAGATTATGCACTTTCGCGGTTTTCAACATTTGACTTTATAAATTCGAGAAACTGAAATTTGGGATTTCAGTTTTTCAAACACGTAATGTGGAAGAGTGCAAATTGGGACTAAAAATTCCAAATATCTTCTTGGCCTCTTTAGCTTTGTACTAAATGTTGAGAGAAAGAATTAGGAAATAATTCCAGGGAGATTGGTATATGACAAGTATAAACATCTGTGGGAAGAATTAAAATGAAATAAGAAAAAAAAAGTGTATTAAAAGGGGAAAGAAAAGGAAAAGAGAAAAAGTACCCCGGGATTCATGAAGTCTGTGCCAGGCGCCAGAGTAATGTCGGCAATCTAGCGCTAAATATGGCCGCCAAGTGATTCAGGTACGAGCTCTTTCCACGTGCACTACCAGCGTACGCCAGAGCTGTGCAGCTCCCAGCGCATGTATGCTAATTACCCCATGCGCAGCAGTGTAGAATGCAAATGAAGGTATATAGCGATTCATGAAGTGGTGCAGGCGTAGCATAAGCATGTAGAAATGTAAATAAAAAAAAAAAACGGTTTACATTTTGTCAAACATAAAATCGGAGCCATGAATCTGGACTAAACTTGCATATTATAATGTTAATATATGCCAGTGGTTAAATATATAGCCAATGGCATAAAACAACATGTGCAACATATAAAAAATAACATTTAATGTCATGGCCACACTAATGCAAAGTAAAACCACAGTGCATCTGTGCGCAAACAGGATCACAAGGAAAATATATTTAGATGTCATAAAACTGCAATGTAACACAATTCATGATATCCCCATAATAGTCAATGGCACGTATGCTACACCACAACCATGACACAAGGGTTGCTAAGGGTCTGTGGCAGTGTTCCGTGTGGTAACTAGGAATTAGCAGTCAATGCCATGCAAATGAGTCAAGTAATACTGAATCGCAAATGCCCCGCTGGCGTAAGGGTGTACCACACGGCGTAGCGGTACAACACCGAGGAGTGGACTGGAGGTAAACATGACATCAAGAGAGGGGGCACACCACCGTAGCTGTAAGCACATTGGATCATTGCTAATCCGTGTTGCGTGTTGCTAAGCAAAGCTGCAGGATAGGGGTGTGGAAGAAGCCATAGCTTTGCTTAGCTGAGAGCACACAAGATAACCAAAAGTTCATGTAAATGTGGATGAAAACGTGCACGAAACCTGGTAAACGGCTGTGCACGGTGCACACCACAGCTGAAACAGGAAGGATACGGGAAGACAATAAGGAAATGATGCAGCATGGTAATTGGAGTACAAATGAGTAATTAACACCTAGAAACTCACAGTGGGCAATAGACAACAGCTAACAAGGCTGCTAGCAGCTACCTGCAGAATAGGAAAGGGGAGGTGCCGTAGAGCAAAGAAAACAGAACTGTCACTGCAGAACAAAGCAAACTTGCAGTAGATCAGCTACATAATACATTTCCCAACACAATCCTGGGTTGTGAAAGTACAAAACAAGAAAGGCGGCAGCTGGATGCATGCCTGACAATGGGAGGGGAATTGGGTTGAAAATTGAAGTAAAGGGCAATAGATGAATCATGGCAGTCAAGCGTAAGTCAACACCAAAGGTCCCACAATAGCAGTACCTGCTATAAAACCAATAATTAAGATATCCTGCAGCTGGAATAGCACAAACACACCCAATTACACCAGCATCATCCATTGCACAATAGTATAAGGTGGGAAAGCCCCACACACACACACTTCTGTATTCCCAGACACTCTGCACTATTGGTGTATACAGATGGGGAACTTTTAATATGTACGTGTTAGGGGCCGCCATAGCTTTGATTAACCAGCATGTGTTGGAGACTGATGGTGGTGTGGAGGATGATGCTGACAACCATCTCAGGCACTGGAGGAGGAGAAGAGTGTTCAGACCCAGGGTAACCTACCAGGGGCTACATGATCTGGAGATAGTAGAGCATTACAGGGTGGACAGGGACATCATACAGCAACTTGTTGAGCTGTGCCAGCCACGCCTCAGAGCCAGAAGTAACAGAGTGGAACCCATTCCAGTGGACATGAAGGTATGTGTAAGCTTGAGACTACTAGCCACAGGTACCTTCCAAAGGCCAACTGGGGATATCATGGGGATCTCACAGGAATCAGCATCCAGGGTACTCCACCAATTCCTGGATGCCATGTTACCACATGCCAATGAGCACATATACTTCCCCCAAACGTAGGAGGAGTTGGCCAGCAATATGCATCTCTTGCACCATGTGGCAGACTACCCAGAGGTACTGGGTGCAATAGACTGCACGCACATATACATCAGGTCACCACCCAGTGAGCAGGGTGGGTCCTACATAAACCGCAAGGGATTCCTCTCCATCAACTGTCAGGTTGTGTGCAATGCCCAGGGCATTATCATGGATGTCTGTGCTGGCAGCCCTGGAAGCTATCATGACTCCCACATCTGGCATGACTCACAGCTGTATCAGGTATTTGACAGGGGGGGACATCCCATATGGCCACCTGGTGGGGGATGCTGGCTATGCACTGGAACCGTGGATGATGACTCCCATCAGAAATGCACACGCAGCCACACAAGAATGCCATAATGAGGCACATGAAGAAATCAGAATCATCATAGAGCACTTATTTGGGATGCTGAAATCATGGTTCCGTTGCTTGAACATATCTGGTGGAGCCTTGCAGTACTCTCCAGGAATGTGTGCCCACATCTTCATAGCATGTGCCATGCTACACAATATGATCCTGCGGAAACAGCTGCAGCAGGGAAAGAATGGTGAAGGCCCTCACAGCCCACCACTATTGCCAAGGGACCCACAGGCACAGAGGGACTCAGACCATGAACACCCTGTGCTAGCCCCAGTAGGCAGATGAAGGCATGCCCAATATGCCCATGCCTTGGCAAAGAGGGAACATATAGCACACACACACTGACAGTGTAGGCACTCATGGACTGACAGCTTTCTCCACCTGCACACACAGCAAACATGGATGGCACACACACACAGGACCACCTGTAAATTGTCATGTATAGGTGGTCCACTGTGTGCATCCTACATAGGTAGCCCTCAACTATTGTACACACAACCGCCATTGGCACAAGGTAAGTCAATACCTGAACAGTAAATTAAGCTATCAGCATGTGTCCATACTGTATGTACAGGTTCAAAGATACATAGGTAGGTACATGCCCAGTTGCTGAGGCCACTCAAAAGCATAGGCAAAACATGTCTGCTGTCGCCAACCCATCCATTAACTAACTGTCCCTCTGTGGAGCAGAGCCAATTGCAGGATCCCTGGGGTGTAGCCACTGTTCACCACTCACTCTGCAAGGATTCCCTGGAGTGTTAGTGAGGGGTTTTGTATAATGTAATCAGGGATGTAGTTCCAAATAATGGGGAGTATCCCCCACAGGAATCATCACAGATGTTTACATGTTACATAGTAGACCTTAAACACAGCTTGCATATATAGATAGTTCTCCACAGAATAATAAACATGTGGAACACACAATTGCTGAAATGTGCATCAATCACCCTTGCACTTCCAGTGCCTGCTCTGAGAGGTAGGATATCACTGCCAGGATTAGAACACACAATCATGTGCACATTCATCACAATAACATACCACTAAGCTACCTGAGATGTACCAATGGCAGTCGTGTATACTGACAGGATAAAACACAAAAGGTAGGAATGTGTTGAAATAGGACAAACCGGCATGTACCCAATGAAAGGAGTATGTTTTATATATATATATATATATATATATATATATATATATATATATATATATAGAGAGAGAGAGAGAGGGAGAGAAAGAGATATATGTCGATATATGGGGATATTCATATATATGTAGATATATAGATAGGTTAACAACATCTACATAACCATAGAGGTACATATAAATGGGATACCTACCACATAACCGACTGCTTTACATACCGACGCACGTAATCCCGAGGCTTAAGGATTGAAAGAACACAGCACCAAAACACCAGATGCGCGAGGTGTAAAATCATGATGTTAAGGGACAGTTAGTCAGTGCTTCTGGTGTTGCGGTTCAGGTAGGTTACTGTGTGTAAGTGTGTTTCTTAGGGCTGTAGTGTGTATAAGTGTGTGTTCTGTGTGTGGTGTATGTTCTTGGGAGACTATAATGTGTGGGGGTGGGTTAGCTTTGTGCGTCTGTTTGCCCGACCTAGGAGGTAGAATATTAAAGTAGAGGGTGGTGTGGGGGGCACAGACACCTACATAGGGGGTGTAGGGGGGGGCTTGGCCACCTGCTCATATGTAGTGTAGGATGGTTTGTTTGGATGTGGTGGATAGCAGTGTGTCTGTGTGCGTGTGTGTGTTCCATGTTCGTATTACTTTCGCGAGTTACTGTCACTGTCAGTAATGTGGGGTATGGGAGTCTGGTCCCTGTACTGTGTGCATCAGAACTCTGTGGTTTCGGGATTCCATAGGTATCCCGTATACAGCAGTTGAAGTGTTCATATATGTGTATAACATGGACCATAGCAATCACACATTCCGCCACTACCAACCTTTATGAGCAAAGGATATGGAAAGTATATGCCTGTACACTATTACAAATATGTGCTATGGACATGAGCCAATGATAGTGTTACCACTTATCCCACTTTGCGAGGGACACTCCCTCTTTGGGAGGTTGTGTCCTGACCAAATATATTAAACGTGGCAAATGTCCTGGGATTGTAGGACATAATTATGTCCCATATGTACTGTAATAGTTGCTTACAATAGTTATTTCTGTATCTAAAATACCTATATATATGTTACAAGAAACAGGATAAGCAACTAAACTGCTATAAGAATAAGCTTATATTTAGGCAAAAAAGGAAATTTCTATCCCTTGTACTGACCGTGGGTTTGTGTTGTCCTGTAAATTCTGATGTGTGTCCCGAAAATGTCCCACTATGGCCATATGAAAAAGTGGCAACCCTAGCCAAAGAGGGTCAGTCACCAACACAACTATGATGACAGCAAATACCTATGACAGAAATACACAGCTTTCATGTAGCAACACTTTATGACATTTTGATGTATTACCAAAGGGATTTAAGGACTAACATCACCTGCATGCTATACAGGAACCACATAACAGTGCCTTAATGAATCAGCCTGCAATTACCATTGTATTAGTCCACAAAAGGATAGGTGTTCAAATAGAGAAGGAACCCTCACGCATATATTGATTGTGTATAAAAGCAGTTCCTACAAACCTGTATCTGCTATGCACACCCACCAACATCACCCCCACACCCAAACATATTACAATACAAACTGTAATAACATCACAAATCATTCACTCACTGTACAACATCTGCAGAAGCCTTAACATACCTTGTCAGAGACACGCTGACATGGCCCTATGTGAAATAGCTGCTGTTATACAATGGAACAGCTGCTGATGTTACAGGGTTTGTTTGCACTAATCCCGTTTCAGAGGGTTGTGTGTACTCCGGGATGTGTTAGCAATTACTGAGTAACAGCACAGTATGCTACACTTATACACCAAATCAAGGATGTTTGGTGAACACACTGTAAACCACATAACAGTTCATGCATAGCCATACAGCCTTGAGCTGCCCAAAAATCCTTGCCAGACTTAAACATCTGCAGATATATCAGGTACAAACAAACCCTGCATAAGTAGCAATGTTCTGAAATATAATAGCTGTACTCACATGTAGAACAAAATCGTCTAGCCATTACATACAGTCCACGGGAGTCATGAAGCTAATATATCTCTGTGTGTCTCCATATAGCTGTTGAAATATATCACAAACAACACATTCAGGCCATCTTCCGCAAAAGTAAGGCAAACAGACAATGTCCAAAAGGAGTACTCAGTTATACACCACTGTTGCCATAGTATCGGCTAATGGAGTAGCTGCACAGCTGATGTGCATCTAATTAACTACTTTGGAACAGCAATTGGTGGACAGGATACCACATGTTACCGATATATAACTAGAAAAGGATGTGTTATCACACATTCAAACTATCCGTATATACCAGTGGAACGTTGCAAAGAACACTGAAACACAAACTGAAAAGGATTGAATCAACAGTTAACGACACCTCAGGTTACTAATAACGTATGTAGAACAGTCATTATGTCTGTGTATGTAGTACCTTTCTGTAGTATTTAAAGTGCACGCAATCCATATAGTGGAAACAGTTATCTTGTAATGATGTATTGTTGAGTATTTGTGTCTACTGTTGTAGGTCACAAGGCAAACACCGCATATACCACAAGGGATGCTATATAAGGGCTTTGATCAGAAATACTACTCACCAGCCAATGTCAGTGGCAGGGCTGGTCCAACAAGTATGTGCTATAATAGGGGATAGTATATGTTGGTATATTGTAACTGTAGCCATATGTATGGGTGTATTACTGAGAATAACATGTTGAAGGTTGGGCCACTGCGCAATTATGATTTGCATTGTGGGATATTATGGCAATAACTGTGTAATGTACAGTATTGTAGGCAGATATGTATTACAAGCTACGTAGCATTACTGTAATGTTAGGCAAATATTAGTTATGTCTATTGGCATTTACAATACACATTAACAGGATACATATATCTTTTAGTCACCCGACAGTTTATCAGCATGATAGCAAAGTAAAATGGAAGAGCTAGTTAACTATCTATGCACATAAGACATGTAATATGTGCAAAGGTAGGTACTAGACTGTCTTACCAAGGGTATTTATAAGCCTAGCTAGAGTGTGTTGGCTTTTGCCACTCCCATAGGTTGGTTCCCTGTGCCTCTGAATGGCAGAGCCATTAGTTCCCTGTGCCTCTGTCCAGCAGAGCCACTGCAGTGATCCCCGGGGTACATGTCTGTCTCCCATCCACACGTAAAGGTTTCCCTTGAAGAGTTCTAGTGAGGGGCCCTGCCTAATGTACATTGGAATCATGTTCCAAAGCATGGGGAGTGTCCAGGTCAGGAATCTATCCGTCCAGCACATCCTAGTCATCGTTGTGGTTAGGTGTATATCTCTAGAGCATGTGGCTCTCAGGAGCCTCTGTTTAGGTGGAGCATATCCGGCAATACAGGGTTGGACATGGGCCTTGTATGTCAAGCAGAGATCACCTGTGAGTATGCGGTATGCAACAGAGTACAGTTGGAGTTTCTTAGGTTGGGCTGCATAGGTCATCTGTTTGAGGTCAGTAATCCTCTTGGTGTGGTACTGGTGTGGTCTTCCAAGCTGTTGCAGTTGTCTTGTAAGGTATATCCCAAATGGGGTGTTGTATCCTTTAATGGGTATAATAAGTCATGAGTAGAGAGTCACAATGGCCTCCTTTGATCTGGATCAAACCCATTAGAGATTAGGGGGGCCATGTAGAAGGATATTCTAACCACTTTGTCATTATGGGTATCGAAGGAGAGATTGCTATCTACTGGTGTTCCCAGATCCCTTATTACCTTTTCTGTATGTAGGGGACTAGCACCTATGTGGTAGTCTGCGGGTAATTAGTTATATCCAAAGGGGATGACTATGCACTTTTAGGCATTCAGCTTGATGCCATGATATTAACACCAGGTATCTATCTCAGTGCGACCCTTCCAGAGGGTGCCTGTAACAGCTGGGGAAACAATTATGTCCCCTAGTTTGCAGTCGTCTGCAAACCTTTTCAGCCAAAGCCCTCCTGTGCTTGTCTGTATGTCAGAGAAGTATATACCGAACATGAGGGGTCCTAGGGCTGAGCCCTGGGGGACACCACTTGTAACTGGTATACAATCAGACCTAGGATCTGCAACTCCCACTGTGTGGGTTCTCTCCGTGAGCCACTTTGCAAACCATCACATGACGTAGGGGTTAATGTTCAGGCGGATGGGTATGTTGATAATACCAGAAGGATGAATAGTGTTGAAAGCCTATGAGAGATCTAGGTAGGCTGTGTGGACCTCCTTACCCTCATCTAATGCATTGGTAACTATCAGTAAGAAGTCCACCAGGTTTGGGTGGCATGGTCTGCCCTTAACAATGCCAAACTGGGAGGGGTCAAAGGTTTGGAGGTACCCAATGCCTCTGTGACTGAGATCCATGATGGGCCCCATAGCCTTGCAGACCAGGCTAGTCAGGTCTATAGGGAAATAGGTCCCGTGGTCCATTGCCATGTGCCATTCAGGGGGCACTATGCCCGATGTGAGGCTATTATTGAACATGGTGCGTAGGTGGGGAGACAGTACATTCTGAAGTTCATGTAAAACGCAGCTTGGGATGTTGTCTGGTCCCATGGATGCTGTGATATTGGCTTTAGAGTGTGCAGCTTTGAGAAGGAGGGGGGGGGAAGATAGCACTGAACCTATCTGCCAAGATGTTGCCAATATCAGTTGGTTCTGTAATGTTCGTGCCTTTGTGCTGTAACTCAGAGCAGATCTGGCTGTTGACATCTAGATATGTGACATAGCTATAGAATGAATTAGTGGTGGTTTAGTTTTTGTAGCTAGCTTTGGAGGATCTTATAATGGATCTCACCTTCTTACTGAGGCTGGCCAGGGAGCTCCTCCATGCATGGGATTATACTCTCATTTGCAACAGTATATTCCTCCTGTAGTACAGTTTGTTTATGGCAGGGGACCACCACATTGGTTTCCTTAATTAGGAGTATAGCATCTTGGTTCTGCTTGGGATAGCACAAGCCATGCACTCATGTAAGTGCTTATAGAATGCATCTGTGTAGGATTCAGCAGTTGTAACAGTATTGCCCATCTGCATGGGTGTCATGACGTTCACCACATCTGTCTTAAGACGCATGTAGTTACCTTTGTAGACATATTATACTGTGGTTCCCTTAATGGGGGGTGGGGTGGGATGTGGATATCAATGGTGTTCAGCTCATGGTTGGATCGCACCATCGAGGAGTTGACTTCACGTGTGGAGCACCGGTCACTCATGTTGGTAATGCCTAGGTCTAGGATATTGTTGCCTCTGGTGGGTGTGTGGATATGTTGATTCAGGACATTGGTGTTTATGAATTCCAGAAAGCGTTGAGCTAATGTGTTGGTAGTTTTCCCAGTTAATGGTGGGGTACATTCAGTGAGACTATGTGATGAGTGTGGTGTGGTGCAAATGTTTACCTTCTCCACATGACTGTCAGGGTCAGGCTTGTTTGGAGAGAGCTTTACCTCCAGTTTGGCTAGATGAGTGCATCTCTCACAGGTTGTAGTGTTGGGTGGTAGGTGGAGATGCTTGTCTGTGTACATGAGGTAATGTGTACATTGCCTTAAGATGTCCAGATTCATCAGATAGACAGGTGAGAACACTGGCAGTTGACTCTTGGACATGCCTGAATATAGAACTACTTTCACCTAGATAAGTGAGGAAAGTGAGTACAAGAGCTACTTTACTCTAAGCAAGTGAGAAAAGTATGTACAAAACCTGTTTACCCTTACCTCTAGGTAATGAGGAAGATTGAGTGCTATGGTAATTATTAGCTTACGTAGTGCTTACAAGTTCTGAACAAGTGCTGAGCATGAATAAGCAATCCAGATAGGGCCTTGGATAACATAAACACATGGCCCCCTCCCCCCAACAGGTACACAATCATATATCTATGTGCACCACAGGGCCCCTGTACCCACAACTATGCAGGTACAAACTGCACTCAGGCTGCATGGGACCTGTCCACATCACAGGTTGTATCATACACATATAGCAAAACAAGATGCTCTCCACGTACACATCATGTAAAACATAGCTCTATGTCAGGTTGTGTACACATTGAATGGTACACACCAACAGGTATCACAACCCACAAAGGGGGAGACACCACTGATAATGGGAAATACTGCACTATTACCCTGCTGAGTCTGGTCTGGAAGGCCATGAACCTTGATCAAATAATTGATGTCAGCAGTACAGATGTAAATGACAGTAAGGTTGATGTCACACTGCATATCATAACCTTGCCAGGTCATAGGACATCATCACACATACTGTGTTCCACCTACACTCAGTATACGAGATGTACATTCCTATGTCACAGGAGTGTTTTGCAACAGGACTGCTGGCAGAACCAACACTACAGAATGTGTCTGAATAATACATGCTCATCACACCAGTGGCAGCTACAGTATGTTAGGGTTAATGAATTTTATTCCAACTCATTGTAGTCCATACCTCACAGACAAACAGAAGGCATCTGCATATTGACGTATGCGAATGACTATGACCTAGGAGCAATATCTGACTCTGGAGTGTTGTGGACAACATACAGAAGGGGCTTTGTGGGTGAGGTGTGTGTGACATATGGCCACAATCTGACAGCTACATATTGCTTTGTCACCCCTATGTTAATAAACCTGTACCCATGAACTATCACCGAGGCAGTGGCCAACATAATGGACACTTGTGTGTAAGGGATGCAG
The DNA here is from genome assembly GCF_019279795.1 of Protopterus annectens. Taxonomy (NCBI): domain Eukaryota; kingdom Metazoa; phylum Chordata; order Ceratodontiformes; family Protopteridae; genus Protopterus; species Protopterus annectens. The sequence goes on from NC_056734.1 coordinate 334,891,849, forward strand.
CTGGTCAGTTGTCTTTCCTGTGATAGCTACGTCACCACACCTGCCAGGTAGTCATATGTGGCAATCCTAATAATGATAGGGTGCCATCCATGAATTTAGAGATCATTGTCCAGCCATACACAACACTCAAGTGACCCATATCAGATCACATATTTCCTTTAAGGGGTATTAGCCATGTGCAGATGGCCTACACCAGCCTTCCCATTCACCATATCCACTATGTAGCGTGATGCATACCCTGAATAAATCCATGTCCAACCCAGTGATGTTGGACATGCTACACGTACTCATCCTGATCTCGAACACATACTTCATGGACATCCACCTTCCACATGCTGGACAGATCCTTGTCCCATACACTTTACATAGTCCTGCCATATTATGCATTCCTGTCCGTCAAAGCTGCACATCGCTCCCCTCTCAGACATGGTGTGATGACCGCATGGTAAATGTTTCATTAACCCTGTAGATCAGTAATGTGGCACTGCTCCACCTGGCCCCACACACCCGCCTGTCGGCTACTGCCAGCTAACCTTTCATCCCAGATTCATACATGGCCTATGGCATAGAGCCCGCTAGTTGGCTTTGACTGTACATGCTATAGTTGATATCCATCCCTGAAAATACCATCTGGCTAGCCAGTGTCCCATGTGTATCACATGTGCAACACAGGTGATACATGGCAGGATCTTGAATTGCTGTACAGTGCCATGTAGATATATATGGCAGAGCACATACATGTAAAACCTTATGTGAGCAAGTCTGCAGGGTCACAGGTCATGTCTGTTAAGGCAGTGTAAGTCCTTATATGTGACATATACACAGCATCAAGGTCAACTGCATTAATGTGGACACATCCAGCCATGTGCTGATAGGTAGGAACACCAGTACAGGCAAACAGACATGCCCACATCAAGACAGCATCCACATGGAGTATGAGCAATGTAATCAGGTGACACACACACATATATGGTGATAATATCCACTCAACATTGAGTGTCACATGTGTGCGGCACAAACACGTCAGTGTCATGTAGGTTTGCAAATACAACTATTTAAACTTAATAAATGTGATACACATGTATGTTCAGCTGTAGCTCTGAATGTCTCTGTTAGTTACTGTGACCTGTCTCCATCATTATGTCTTCCAGGTATGCCGCGTGCAAGGCTATCCCCTTTTACCCGCTTGGAGGATGAGGCCCTCATCCCATACCTACTCGACAATCACGATATCCTGTTCAACCATGTGCCACAGGATGCACATCAGTGGGATGCCCTGTGGATGGAATTTCACAGGAGGGTTAATGATGTTGCTGGCCACAACCGCACATACCAACTGGTGCACAGACACTGTACAGACCTCATTAGATGGGAAAAACAGCATGCGAATGCAATAACCAGGGAACAAGGTGAAACAGGTGGTGGACCACCAACCCAGCCCCCACTCACACGTACCGAGGAGCTACTGGGCAACCTGGGAACACCTGCAGAACCACATCCACAAGCCTTAGCCGATATTGTGGAGATGGGAGTCTCTCAACCACTGAGCCTGGAGTTGCCTGGTAAGTCAGTACTGCATTTATAACAACTATATTCCATATAGTTGCATGTGTCACTGTGCAATATGTAATGTATCATCATATGCAAGGTATATATACACACATGCCGCATACTATAGTATGCTACTCTGTGTATGCACGCATGTGCATACACCATAGTATAGTCTAATGTACTGGTGTATGTGTTATGTACATTGCACCCTGTAGCCATTATACAGGCATGGATTATGCTCATACTGCTGTGTTACTCCTATTTAGGTACCTCTGGCGTTCCGCTGTGACAGCAGCCTGTTGCAGGTGAGAGTATTATTATTTATCAGGAATCGTAATGCACAAATCTATCTGCCATGTGGCCATTTACAACATGTACACATAATGTATGGTCCTGTCACAATATACAGGTCAGACCTGCAATGCATCACAATGACTACCCATGTGCAACACTTGCAAACTATGTGAATCATCTCACCGACATGAATCCTCACAAACTGTCATTGCCAGATGTGTGAACAGCTGTGCATACTATGGTGGAGGTGCTGTTCACTTTAGGGATGTACTACAGATCAGAACTACACATGTGGTGAATACAAACAGTACTACACAGTGGGCTGGAGTATGGCCAGCACACAGGATTCACTGGTGTGGATCATAGCCCTGCTATGAATGTCACACAATGTGATATGCTATCTTGACATGTCCATGACATCTTTTGGCCTGGCTGCAACACTGCCAACCTAACCTGAAAACATATCCTACATACCCCCCTTTATCTGCATAACCCTGTCGTAAGTGGAGCATATATGTCATATGGAACAACACAGACATGTGAAATGGATGCCCATCACAATAATTTGGACAACACATGTAAACACATGGCCATGGAGGATGGCCAGAGACATGGAGCAACACACACAGTAGATGTGATGTGCTTGTGTGTACACCCTGTCATACAATGGCTACACATGGTCCAACTATAGCCTTTGTATAATCGTCATATTATAGATGTGGAACACTAGACATCCTACAGGCCTGTGCACATCTTGTGTAGACGTAACATCACTCCACTACATAAGAAGTGATGAACATCTTGAGGGTGTCACAACATGACAGCAGTCACCTGTACAGTATCCACATCAGCCCACAGATACAGTACATTCCCCTTGCTGGTGTTGGACATCAATGTCATACTTGCTCCTTGTGTGTGTGTGTGTGTGTGTGTGTGTGTGTGTGTGTGTGTGTGTGTGTGTGTGTGTGTGTGTGTGTCTGTGTGTGTAGTACACAGATGTCATGTGGGACATGGTGTACTGACGTGTTCGCCATGTCTGGCCATAGTTGCCAGGCAGCAGCAATATGGTTGCAGATGTGCAGGGGTGTCATCCGTATACCCATCAGTGAACTGTGTCACAACTTCCACATCATGGTTTAGTGTGTATGCACCTCAGTGACGTGGGTCACAATCCACAGTATATATGTATTGTATCTGAACAGAGTCATGGCTATGAACTCTGTCTGTAACTCACACTGTATAGCACTAGAGATGCCTCATGATTCCCTGCAATGGCCATGCACATCAGCTAAATGTGCAGTATATCTGTAGGGGGGACAGACAACACTGCATTGGGACACCATTGCCCCACTGCATATTTGACAGGACACCATTGTGTTAAACATGTATGCATGTCATTGCACACATCAGCAGATCACATGTCATACTACATGTGATTGTCAAGGTCATATGCCACACATCAGGCAGGTGTACTGTTAACCTGTGCTGGTCTACATGGTATAACATAGGGATGTATGCTAACTACTACTATGATTGTGTAATTTGCATGTCATCTGCTATGACACATGCATGCTGTTGTGTGCAACCCAGGGATGTATGATAACTACCACTATTATTGTCTGCGCTGCATGCCATCTGCCGTATCACATGCATGTTGCATGCCTTCTGTAATATCACACATGTGTGTGTCTGTGTGTGTGTCTATTGTATATATTGTAATGTACAGTTCAAGTCTGCCCTCACAGGTGATGTAGGTGCATTGCCCTCCTGTAGTACATCTGATGTTAGTGTCTCCACAGACTCTAGCAGTGATGATAAATGTATGATTGAGTCACAGGCAGAGTTTTTAGGGGCTGAAACTGTGTCATTGGTTGCCATTCCATCTATTTCCCCTCATCCCCGGACACAGATCCCATGCCTTCACATACCCTATCTCCAGTGGCCATAAAGGAAGGACAGTTGGCGAGCAGTAGCTTGGAACAGGAAAGTGCGGGGGCTATGGAAGGTGTGCCTGCACACCATGGTTTCAGCCAAATGACTGGTGGTGCCCCACACAGGCATGTGGCCAGTGTTGCTTGTAGGAGGACCTCTGGCCAACATGCTCCTGCAAGACAGAGTGCAGCAGCTGGTGTTACCAAACACATGCTTTAGGCTGTAATGGAGGCACAGGCATATGCTGAATGGTGCAAAGGAGAAGATCAGAGGCTACAGAGGGCTGCTGTCCATTCTTTAAACAACAACATCCAGGCAATGGTAAATGCTCAACAGCAGATTGCTGAAGGTTTGGGTAGATGGTTGGGTGACATGGTTGGAGTCCTTGACCTTGGCGTGACAATCCGCGAGCATGAGCTGTCTGTGTTGGAACATTTTGTAGGAGTGAGGTGTCAGGCACGTGGATGTAAGCCTGCTACATCACCTATGTCAGGTCTACGTGTACGAGCTACTTCACATGTCCGCTCCCATAGTGACGGTAGCAGCAGCAGTGCATCTGGTGCTGTGCTGTCCACACCACGACACAGCAGGCCACGTGCACGTGGTCTGGGATGGTCCCAACAGGGACACGGTTCCAGTGGACAAGTGACATCAGACAGTACCCAATCTTCACCTCTGCCTGGTAGTGCCTGTGCAACCACTGGCAGGCACAGGACACATGTCCATGGCCGGACATTGTGAACTGTAAAACCTCACCTGTACAGTTTGCAGCTGGCAATAATACCCCCGTGTAGGCCAGACACATGGCAGAACTGTGTGCATACATACACGCGCACACTGGAAACATATGTAGGGCACCGCAACACACACATGCATAACATCCACACATGTCCAATTAGATCAAAGGCCCAAACCCACACACATGATGTCATCCAATCGTGCAGCCTAGGCCTTTGGCAAACATTAACACCCTGTGCATATCATGATGCCTGTGCCGCATCCCTGACATTCACAACATCGGTGCAGGGACATGCTCGTATGGTCTGATGCACAGGGTGAACAGACTAGGAAGATAACTGTAGTTTACAATTGTTGAGGACTGTTGACAGGCAGCAGATATACCATGTACTACAGGTGTACAATACTGTTAACAGTAAGTGTCTTGTGTAGCAATAGTAACTGCATGTTGGTCATGATGTTCTGCTATCCTCCTTCAGGTCTAATTGCACGTGCTGGTGGATGTCAGTGTTTACAGTTAGTGTTCCATATGTCAATGTGGACTAGTCACAGGTATGTATGAATATACCAGCATGCACCGTGTAGCTGCCACATACCAGTGAGAATGTCCCATGTTACAAACACGTCTACTGATCCAAGAGCATGATAGCTGTGTATTAAGCTACTGTGGCCACAGACGTGACATCCATAAAGGGTGACATCACAGGTACAGTTACATGGAGTGGTGAGGTAAGAGAGTGGTCTAGCGGATTACAAGGGTAGAGGCCAGTGGGAAGTGTGATGCCTCATTGGGAATCAGTAATGCATGTTCCCATGACAGGATGCCAACACACAACTGCACCCACACACTCAGGTATTGACACACATGTATTCAGTGACACAGTAACACACCCACACACTCACAGATTCACCGACCCAGTAACACACACTCACACACAGTTGCTACTGGTGAGGTGAGGACCCCTGCCTATGTGCAAATTATCATTACAGAACTGTGCACCTACATGACGCGCCACAGAGAATACACATGTACAGGTAGTCAGTACAGCCTAATATCGGGGACATCAACACAGATAGTAGAATGCATCACCTGGATGGGGGGAGGGGTCTTATCAGTTCAGTATGGTAACATACATCCTCACCCCAAGGACCAGTCAGCCCTACATACACACACTGTGGCATTCATTATTTAATACACCTATGTCACACACATACAGATACCTCACATGTGTGAGATACATGCCCCTGCCTATGTCCTGCTTTCTACATTGCAGTCTGTACAGATGTGTACACTAGTGTACAGGAGAGCGAGTAACAACTGAGATGTATTCCCCACAATATATGACATATATGGACACACACGCAACCACACATGCCAGTACTGTGAATCTCAGACCTGCCTAGCTCATGTTATGTATGACAGACGTACAGCAGTATTGCATGCATTACAAACTGTACTGATGCTTCCTGTGGCAACAGTGCTGATATATGCACACAGGATGTCTTAACTATTAACAGGTGTCAAGTGATTATCCTTCTGTCTAAGTTGTGTGTTATGTCCTTCAATTAATGAAACCATTGCTTACCGGTTACACAGGTTATCGTAGCACCACTTGTGACACACCTGTGAGCTGTCCACAGCAAACATCCATCTGCAAAGATTATTTCCACACATCTGTCCATACCTGAGGTACATCTTTCTGTACATTCAGCACATCAACATATACAGTTGGCAATGTTGAGGCTGCATTGCAACTGCATGATGTACTAGGATACACGTCACCTGCATACATCAGCAACTGCACACACGTTATCTGAACACACAACACTACATGTACAGGTGTGTAGATCCTACAGTCCTGACATTTGGGCATGTTTGTAGGCATTGCAATTGGTGAACATGTGTAATTACATACAAGACACATGGACTGTTGTATGATATGATGGGTGTAATGGGTGACCAGTACAGAGGGAATGTTACCTCTGTCAACATTGATATCACACTTTATGTACTGTTAGCATTCAGCAGCCATGGACCTACATTCCATGTGCATGTGTGTAATGGCTGTAGCCACCTGTTTGCACAAAGGACAACAACAGCTATGCTATTTACATGTATGTTGTGTGTGCGTGTGTGGCATGTACATACCCAGGGCAGGTACAGGTATGTCATATCCATACATGAGGGTGTATACTAGTGTACAGCAACAGTCATCTGCTAATGGTGGAATGTACCGAGGGCCCTTGGTACGTGTACAGCTGACCTGGTCACAGACAGTGGTATTCTTACATTGCATAACACATGATGTAACTGTGTCAGTACATGTGTACTCTCTTCAGTTGATGTAGAGCTTAGTACAGTACACAGGTCAAGGGTCACATGGTGGTGTACTCTTCTATGTCATACAACATGTATGCATGCATGTTGGTGGTCCGAGGGCTTGGTGGTGTCTGAGGTTTACATCCTAGAATGCAGCATGTGACACTGTGTCCTGCACATGACTCATCTGTGATGCCTTTCGTGGGGGGACAGGTCAGTACATGTGAGTGGCCTTTATGTATGTGGGTACACCACCTGGAGCGGTCCGTACCTGTATTATGACCCACATGTCTGGTTCTGAGGTATATGGTGGTAGTACTAGGTTCTGAGGTACATGGTGGTAGTGCTATTGTGCACTACAAAGCCATCAACCAGGTGTTCCTCACTGCACAGATGTCAGTACTCCCCATAGTTGGATCTACAGTGACCAGCTGTGAATATTGACGCTACACATCTAGCACTGGTTAGCATAAGAAAACAATGTGGTTGTCCTGTAAGTGTATGGGAGTTAACCTGTGTTTAGGACATTTGCATTGGAATGGCACTGTGTGGGTAGATGCGACTTGGGTAATATCCCCACTCCCTTGAATCATTGATGCATGTGATATGTGATAAAGGCCTGCCTACTGTTAGCCATGTCATCCCAGAATGACAGCAGATGTTGTGTAAAAGACCGGTGTCAAATATATGTAGAGCAGCGTTCCTGCTAACAATGACAACTACAAACACCAGAGCCCATTACAATGTGTTCTTTACTTTTATCTGCAATAGCATGGTCACTGTGGCCTTCCGTGTTTAGCATCAGAGTACATCCCAGCCAGCCCTGTGCTACTAAGAGTATGAGCATGCCCAGTACATCCTTGTGTAGATGGACACATAGTAGTGCATTCCGACCAGCCCTGTGCTACTGTGTGAGCATGCCCCCTGTGCTACTAAGTGTATGAGCATGCCCAGTATATCCTTATGTAGATGGACACATAGTGCATTCCAAACAGCCAGGTGCTACTGTGTGAGCATACCCAGTGACACCTCGTGTTGGTTATGTGCCTCTGTCTATGGGCATGACCATTGTAACCCTGTATAGTGGTAGTAGTCGTCCATTCCAAAGATGGGCATACTCCAGGTCAGGATGGATTCCTACTTTAAACATACAGATTCACAGGTATGTACATCTTAACTGCCAGCATCCCTGTTGATGTCCGCATTCCCAGAAGGTCATAATGACAGCCTTGAAATGTGTAGTCTGTGTGGCGCGATTTGTAAATATGTAGTACTGTAATAGTAATCTGTAAATAGCCAGGTGTTCCATTCCTGCCACTGGCGTGTGTGTGTGTATGTCTGTCCCCATTTGCCAGAGGACTGTAAATTGCTTTTAGACTGCCCACACTCCATACATTTCTTATACCCACTGTTAGCAAGGCTGATGATGTCACCCATCTACAAATACACCACTGGGAATGGGTGCTGTGTACCAGTAATCTCGGTAGCGCATTCTGTAACTAGGTAATGCTGTAGTATAATAAAGTAGTTAGGTCAGTGTTCTAGTCCCACATGTGCCATGTGTGTGTGTGTGTGTGAGTGTGTGTGTGTGTGTGTGTGTGTGTGTGTGTGTGTGTGTGTGTGTGTGTGTGTGTGTGTGTCCGTTTGCCTGAAGACTGAGTAATGCTTTTATACTGCTCCCACTCCATACATTTGTTATACCCACTGTTAGCAAGGCCGATGATGTCACTCATCTACAAATACACCTCTGGGAGTGCTGTGTCCCAGTAATCATGGTAGTGCATTCTATAACTGCGTAATGCTGTAGTGTAATAAAGAAGTTAGGTCCATGTTCTAGTCCCACACTTGCCATGTGTGTGTGTGTGTGTGTGTGTGTGTGTGTGTGTGTGTGTGTGTGTGTGTGGGTCCCCGTTTGCCTGTGGACTGAGTAATGCTTTTATACTGCTCACACTCCATACATTTTTTATACCCACCATTAGCAAGGCTGATGATGTCACCCATCTACAAATACACCTCTGGGAGTGCTGTGCCCAAGTAATCCCAGTGGCCCGTTCTGTAACTGCTTAATGCTGTAGTGTAGTAAAGTAGTTAGGTCAGTGATCTAATCCCAGACATGCCAAGTGTGGTATCCGTCTTATGACACATTGGCCACCTCACAAGGAGTACAGCTATCAGTCAGCTACGGTGCTGTGTTGGCAAGCCATACCCATACATCTGTCAAAAGGCCTGGTGAACTAAGTATTCAACCCTACTAGTACCCGGTATATGTCCCGCACCCATGTGCCATGCACATACAACCTTGCCTAGGATATTCCACTATGTTGCTAGTAACATGCACATTGAGGACAGATAGTAGGCATGGTGTGAATGCTGTGGCCTGCAGAGGACATGGCACCCTGTACTGCGGTACAATAGGCACACATATGCAGACATTGTGCCTTCACTATGTTCCACACAGAATGCCTGCAACATATGTGGTGCCATCAAATGTGATGCACTAAGGCCAGACAATGCTGTACACATGTGCCCTGTATGGACCCATGCCACTGACACCACGGAATATCTGTATCATACTATCCATGCAGGTGCATGGCCGACCTGCTCACTATAAGCAGGTTTTGCCACACTAGGCCAGTATTGGCATATCGGGGTATAACAGGCTGTGTACACTGCATGTGTCTGCCAAACCAGGTACACCTGTACATATCACTGTACAGTATTGTGGGACATGCACATCCCAGGCAATGTCCATGTGAAGGACTATCAAACACGGACATGGCATGCATTGCAAAGCTATGGCCCTACACATTGGTAACCAGGATGTCAAGCCAGATAATGCAGTACCCATCTGTGTGGGACATTGCAGACACTACACCCCTGCACTGCACACCATTGTAGGGTGATGCAATGGCAAGGATTACCCCTCACCCAGCCTTGTACAGCCATCTTGTACAGCCAAACACTACACACCCATGGAGCAATGCATACCTGCATGCCAGTACTGGCACCCTGTGTCTGCATGTGGGTTGTGATGCTCCCAACCACAGTCACTCCCAGTATAAACCTCATTGGCATACCAACAGTTGTCAAGCACTTTCACATGCCCTAGCCCATAGAACCTCCAGATATCCCCTGTGGTGCATGTGGTCCTGTGCATTACTGCAGTGTGGCAAACTAAGTAGTTACATTGTGTATTTGTGGCCCTGGAAAAAGTGTCAATGCATGTCCATTAGAGAGTGTGGTTGTGGTGACAATGGCATCCATTTACGTGGACTGACATGTGTGCCACACCTAATGTATGTCTACTATATCTGTTGCAGATGGCACTCACTCACCAACACACTTGTTCTTACAGCACAGCAACATGCCGCCTTTGTGACACACGTAGTAACGTCATGCACATGTAAGAGTAATGAGTAGTCAGGAGTTTGTCCCTGTAGTATTCGGCATGTGGCAGATAATGCTTATGGTTAAATCTCCAAGCCCTTCCCTGGTGTACACTGCCTGTCCCACCCCCACACACACTCTCTGGTGGATGTGAAGGTGTACACCTGCACAGCAGCAGCATGTGTATTGTAAGAGACGGAAATGGTCAGGTGATGGCCTGTGCACCTACTGCAGTCCTCCTCTAGCTGATTGCATGTGGTACAGCTGTGATGGTGTTCCCATAGCCATCCACATGATAAACACAGTACACTATCTAGGGAAATATGTTATTATCTGGCCATGACTGTCACTGTGAGTGGTACCTGGATGTGGTGTTCTGACACGGCATCACAGATGATATCTGGATGTACCTCAATCATTTTCCACAGTGGGAAATAGCCTAAAGACAGGGGGGCAATATGCCACACATAACTACAGCATGTAAGTGTAGCTATGTTGCATTGAGACTACTTTCTGTTTAACATGTGTGTGGTAATGGCTATTTTGCATGTTATAAAACAGACATGACAGTACACTGTTCATGAAAGATCCCCATCTGTAGGGCCATCTGTGAACTGGTCAGTGTGTGCAACCATTTGTTTCCTGTGTTACACACTGAACATACATCTGTGCACAGCAGAAGCATGGTGTGAGGATTGCAGACAGTGCATGATGATAGGGATGTTCGCCTCACAGTAAGACGTTGTCCCATTCAATTCTCAGCTAAAGCATCTTCTGTGTGGAGAGGTTGTGCATCAGAGCTGGCAACTCGGCATGTAAAAATCTACTGCCAATCATTAGTGGACTGGAGTTACGCTGTGGCGACCCCTAACCAGGAAAAGCCGAAAGACACAACAACAACATGATGATAGGGATGTGTTACTGCCATCGCATCCCTGACTGGAAATGTGTCACATGAGACAGTGGTTTGGCTGACATTGTGTGGGATTTCCAATGATGGGCAACTGTTCATAGCTGCAGTCACACGTCTACTACACATTGTACAGTTGGCATGCGGTATATATGCATGTGTTGTGCTCCCTCTACAAATGTATACCATCTGTTGTGTTGGGTTGCTGGTGATATCTATGCATACTGTTGTAGGTAATACTGTATGCTGTTGTCTATCACTAAGCCATATGTGGGTTTTAAACACAACACCATAGGCTGAATGGGTTGGGAGGTCCCGGCAGAACCTCATGTCCCTCTTCAGCTGACCATGGCACCAGGCACTAGCACATCTGGGGCCCTGCCATAGAAATCAACCTCTGTTAGCTCTGCACCACCTTCTGGTGGTACCACCACTGAGGATGGAGCTTGTCCCCCTTGGAAGCAGGACCAGACAGGTACATATCTGCTGTCGTGCGGTCCCGGTTGTGTTGCATTGGTGGCTACCTAAGGGGTTACGAAGCCAGATATGCCAGTTCAAGTGTGAAGTTTCACATTTACGGGGTGATGCTGCCCCTCCTGGACAGCCACCAGCACTGCCACCTTTGCAGCTGTGTAGGTGCAGTGGCAGTTGTCCATAGCTGGGGACTTCGTACCACTGTTCCCATGGGCTTTTGAATGCCGAAGACCCATCCCCATCCAGGGTGTATCCCCCCACATGTGTCATATAACAACCCTGTATGCTGTCTTTTCTGTGCTCCTTCCTATCCTCCACGGCCATACCTACACTACTTCCCCAACATCTGACCCTCACCTATGGACACATAAGGCCATTAGGCTCCTAGGACACCATCTGCCCTATACATAGCTGTCCATTACACACACGTGCCCACTGGACACATGAAACCCTTGTAATATGCATCATAACATACTACTGTTATCCTCAACCCTGTCCCTCAGGTGCACGATCCTGGTATGCACATCACTCCTACGTGGTCCAGGTACACGTGAGGAGGACGACCCCACTGTACACAAAACACTACCTGTCCCTCTATGATTACCCGATTTACCTTTATCATGATGATGATGTTGCACACAGCACCTTGCAAGAGTACTGTTCACATATAATGATTGGACAGGTACTGTTGTGTTAATGTACATTACATGCACAGAGTGATGTATACGGCCAATGTACAACTATTTGCGTGTATGACTGACACATGTCTGTCTGAGGCAGTCTTGTGATCACATAGAGCAATACCACTACATAATACATGGCATCGCTGGTGTTTCCCATTTCATTCGTTTGTAATGCTTTGTTGCCACATGGTATGTTCCTGATACATCTCTATATATGTATGTACCTATATGCTGGACATAAATACTCACATGTACATCTACATGATGGGATACATTCCTATACTGTTGAATGACTGTGCTGTATGATATGTTTGTGGTACTGTCCGTTGTCTGTATATCTGCCATAGCGTATTGGTAATACACATTAGCTGTGTGCGCAGGGTCCTGGTACTGACCCTTGCAAAGGACATTTAGTTGGTTGCAGGGCAGAACAAGCCCATTGGATACGGAGGGAGTAAGGCACATTAAAGCACTTGGGAGCGGGTGTGCGTGGGTTTGCACGGTGTTAGGCACTGTTGACCTCTGATTACAGCCTCTTATGCTCGGTTAGCCTCTACATTGCTTAACCAGTGCAATACTCGCATACTGGTAGCCAAACACGCTTACACCCGCTCGCTCCTGCACTTGCTAATGCACTGACATTGATGCTTGTATCTGTCACTCACACTCCTGGGTGTGATTGAGGACCACAATATTACCTTGTGATATCTATTACATCGGACTACATGACTACAGTATCGGGACTGGCTGCGCATTAGGCGACGGCATCACATTTGACTGTATGGAATCAGTGGCCTGTCCAGTGACACAATCACATTTGTGTGTACCTCATACAATGTGCTCCCACCTTGTGATGCCTATTACATTGGAATACATGAAGATAGTATCGGGAATGGTTGCGTATTAGGCGACGGCATGGTTTTCGACTGTATGGAATCAGCAGACTGTCCGGTGAATCATTCATATTTGTGAGTTCCTCTTACAATCTGCTCCCACCTTGTGATGCCTATCACATCAGACTACATGGCTACAGTCATAGCCGGATAAAGGCATAGGCCAACTAAGCAGCCACCTAGGGTACCGCTTTAGTGGGGACACTTTACCAATATTTATTTGGTGTAGGTAGACCAGGATGAGGGCACTGGGTGGTATGGTGGGGGGTGCCATTGTGCCCTCTGCCTAGGGCACCAGTTGACCTAAGGCCACTCCTGACTACAGTATCGGGAATGGCTGCCCATTATGTGATGGCATGGCGTTCGATTGTAGGGAATCAGTGGCCTGTCCAGTGAATTAATCATATTTAAGTGTTCTGCATACACTCTGCTCCCATCTGGCTGATACATGGGAACCGAGACTCTGCAATACAGAGAAGTACTTGGGATGTGGGAGCCACATCCATCGGATGAGTCATGCTACCGCATACCTACTATAGGTTTGCCACCTTTTCAATTGGCCAAGGTGGGACTTTAGGGTTATCACCTGTCCCACTTTGCGAGGGACACTGTGAAAATAATCAAGACATAGCAAATGTCCCGATTACAGGACATTATTATATTGTACATTTCATTAATAATTGCATAAAAAAGTTATTTTATATATGACACTTCTATATGTTATGTGAAGTAGCATAAGCAATTCAAATGCAACTAGATTAAGCTTCTATTTGTGAAAATAAGTATAATCCGGTACTATGCATGGCTGTAGGTATGTTTTGTCCTGGAATGTCTGACATTTCTACAGAACATGTCCCACTCTGGCCATTTGGAAAGGTGGCAACCCTATAGGACCTGTATGTAGAGACATTAGACTTTGCAGGGCAACACACCCACAGCCAGTAGAAAGGGGAGTGCTTCACTGTTTTACCTAAATAAAAGGTTACTCTTGTAGCATTATAGTTGCTTATACTGTTACCTATAACATTTAGGTGTTTCAGGTGAACATAATTGTTTTATGCAACTACTACAGACAATATAGGTAATCTTTGCCCTAAATCACAGGACATTTGCCATAATTACAGTTATTTTGCAGGACACAACTGCCCAAAGGGGAGTGTCCCTTGCAAAGGTGGACAGGTGGTAACCCCGACCGTATTATTCTATCAACTTTCTAAGGTAGTCGGCAGAACATGCGCTTTTTCTCACTATCAGACCTCTTATATGAATGGGGAAGAATGAACACTGAATCAGGGAAACTGCATAATGACCTCAGAGACACATTTGGAAGGTTGGTGCTATTAACTTGACACATTGACGGACACAGAGCACATATATATTCATACACATTGTCTGAGGTACATGCTGTTTATGACTCTTACATGTCATTATTCATTACGTGTATTCCGCCACCTTTTCCCCTAATATCACTAGTTCTAGGAGGGTTTAGTTGGGATTGTGTTAGATTCTGATTCGTAATCACAGATGTCCCTGGTAATTGGGGACAGTTCAATGATATGGTCCCTATGTGTTCCCCCCAATGGTTTACGGACTGTCCAGTAGATGTACTCTTAAGGTTTGTGAGGTATGGGCATCTGCTATACCCACATCGGAATATTACTTACACCTATGGGGCGGTCCTAATACATGTCTGCCAGCCAACACCTGCACGCCTAGCCCCATAATCGTATATCCATAGTTCCCCCACCTGCCACTACTCTACAGCACTCATCCTTACTGTGGGCACAGGTGGACGCAGGTGGGATATGAACACACCCCTACACACTGTCCACTCTCCCCATGTCAGGACACATGTCGTACATTGTGTTAACCCATGTGTTATCAGGCTTGCACAACCTACTGTTCTGTGTACAGCTACATCCTGGTCGTAATGGTGTTCCCCCATTGGTTGAAGGTATCAAATGTTTGGTGTCCTGCAAGGGACGTCGCTGTCCATGTTTAAAGTGTAGACCTTGTAGATATCTCCCACTGGTAGTTTTCTGCCGGTGGTCTGGGAAGCAGTGTTTTATTTACCTTTATTGCATGTCTGTATGTCTCACTGGCCTAGCTGGGGGGTGGGAGGTAGACGTTTGTTGACTGGATCACCTACCAACATATGCCCGGTCTAAACATATGTTACCCGTAACTGCTGTAACATAACCTAGGTATATACATGTGTATATTTACTGTAACATATATATATATCTATTTACATTAATATATAAAGATATATCTGCAGATGTATTCACATCTTGCTGTTTTATTTATATATATATATATATATATATATATATATATATATATATATATATATATTTGTGTGTGTATATATATATATATATATATATATATATATATATATATATATATATACATATATATATATATATATATATATATATATATATATATATGTATAAAGAAGTTATGTACTCACCATAACATTCCATCTGAGTAGGTAACTTCATTTGTCAGCAACCTGTGGGTATCTGAGCTGGCAGCTTTCCTAGCCAAAGATCTGAGCTCCAAGCTCCTCCCCTA
This sequence comes from Protopterus annectens, assembly GCF_019279795.1. Taxonomy (NCBI): domain Eukaryota; kingdom Metazoa; phylum Chordata; order Ceratodontiformes; family Protopteridae; genus Protopterus; species Protopterus annectens. The sequence continues at coordinate 334,907,611 of NC_056734.1, forward strand.
CCCATAATGCCCTGCCACCTCTCTCTAACCCTCAGATCGAGTTTGCCATAGTATCATAGAACATTACTATAACACAAGGAAAAACTACTTGAACGTTCCACCTGATGTCATCTGGAAAGTGACATATCCTGATCCTTCAAGAACGAACTAAAGGTCTGGGGAATGGAGGGAGGGTTGCTTGCTGACAAATGAAGTTACCTACTCAGATGGAACATTATGGTGAGTACATAACTTCTTTATCTGAAGTAGTTAACTTCATTTGATCAGCAGCCTGTGGGACAGAGTACCCAGCTACTAACAACTTGGGAGGTCCTCATGGAAGGATATTCCAGAGCACTGCAGAGCCAAAAGATGCGTGTCGTCTGGATATTAGATCCAATTTATAATGTGTAATAAAAGTATGAGAGGAAGCCCAAGTAACTGCTGAACAAATGTCATCCAAAGAAACCCTCGACCAGTAGGCTGCAGAAGTAGCCACAGAACGGGTTGAATGAGCTTGAACCCTCAGGGGCTCAGGTCGACCAGAGCTTCTGTATGCGAGAAGGATGCATTGGGAAAGTCATCTAGCTAAGGTTACTTTAGTCACTGGCTTACCCAGACAGGACTTAGCAAATGAAACAAAGAGTTGATCTGATTTTCAATGTTCTGTTTAAGTAAAATCGCAACTGTCTATGTACATCCAGACAATGAAGTCTATACTCTCCTTTGTTCTGATAATTAGGAAAGAAGACAGGTAGATTGATGGACTGGTTGATGTAGGCTTCTGAAACCACTTTAGGCAGAAAGGAGGGATTAGTCCTGAGGGAAACCCTGTCTTTATGAAAGATGATGTATGGAGGCTTACTGCAAAGAGCGTGAAGCTCTGACATCCTCCTAGCTGAGGTAATGGCAATCAGGAAGGCAGTTTTCCAAGATACATACTTTAAGTCAACTGAAGCTGCAGGCTCAAAGGGGGGACCAGTCAGAGCCTGAAGAACTAGGGTTAAATCCCATGTGGGAACTGCATCTTTAACAGGGGGTCTTAACAGGAAAGTTCCTTTCAGGAATGTCTTGCAAATCTTAGAGGAAGCTAGGGGGCCAAAACTGTTTCCAACATGGAAGTGGGAAATAGCTGCCAACTGAACTTTAGCAGTAGAAGAAATAGCAACTTGATGAAAAATATGAGATAGAAAGTCGAGGACCGCTGGGATAGGAGCCGTAAAAGGATCCAAATTCCTATGCTCTGCCCAGATAGAGAAATGCTTCCATTTACTCTTGTAGATTCTCCTGGTAGAAGGCTTATGAGCGGCCACCAGGATGGCCTTAACTGAGGATGAGATACCGGGAGTCCTAGCCATTAATGGAACTGGATCAACCAAGCCGAGAGCTTGAGGTTGTGCAGGTCGGGGGTCTTCAATCCAAAGGGAGGAGAAATCAGATCCAGAATGGGATCTAAGATCCAGGGAGGATGTACTAGATGAGACCGTAAGCATGGGAATCAGGTTTGGCGAGGCCAGAATGGGGCTATGAGGATAATTCTGCTCCCCAACCGATGAGCTTTCTGTAAGAATTTTGTCATCAACGGAAGAGGAGGATAAGCATAAAGAAGACTGGATGGCCAAGTATGAACCAGAGCATCTCTGGGGACTTCCACTGGTGGGGCAATTAGAGCGAAGAACTTGCTGCACTTAGTGTTTGAAGGCGACGCGAACAGATTGCAGCAAGGTTGACCCCATCTGAGGAAGATCTGTTCTGCTACTACTGGGTTCAGAGACCACTCATAAGGTGAGAGGACAGTTCGACTCAACCTGTCCGCTAGAATGTTTGACCGACCCAGTATGTGCATTGCTATGAGAAAGCGGTTGGTGGATATTGCCCATTCCCACACTTTCATGGCCTCTCAGCAAAGTGGGCAAGATCTGGTTCCCCCCTGTTTGTTGATGTACCAGACTACTGACATGTTGTCTGTTTGAATTGCAATAGTCTCTGGAGGAAGAAGGGAAGGGAGAGCCTGCAGTGCTAGAAGCACCGCTCTCATCTCCAAGGCATTGATATGCAAAGAGGTCTCTGTGTGAGTCCACATGCCTTGGACGGATCTGCCCATGCAATGCCCCCCCACCCGAGGAGAAATGCGTCCGTGGTCACTGTAACTTGGGGAGGGGACATGGAGAAGGGGCACCCTTCCTGGAGGTCCCTGGAATGGAGCCACCAAAGTAGAGATTCCCTGCAAACCCTGCTGAGAGGAATATGTGTAGACAGGGGTGACGTAGGAAGGACCACTGGACCTGTAAGGTCCATTGAAGGATTCTCATCTTCAGACGTGCGATAGATGACAGACTGATGGCCGCTGCCAAGAACCCCAGGGCCCCCAGGGCTAATTCCACTGGAGGGGCTGATGATTGTAGAAGAGCCAAAATGTGAAGTTTTGGATTGCGGAGTCTGTCCGCCATCAGAAAGACTTTGGATTGTATAGTGTCTATCCTGGCCCCTATGAAATCCAAGATCTGAGTAGGCTGAAGGGAGGATTTCTTGTGGTTGATCGTGATCCCTAGATGGCGGGCTAGATGTAAGAAGTAGTCCCTGCCTGAACACAGTATATGCTTGGTGGTGGCGGTTAGGAGCCAGTCATCCAGGTAAGCAAAGACCTGTAATCCCTGAATCCTCAGGTGGGCCCCTACAACTGCCATGACCTTGGTGAACACCCTGGGGGCTGCGGTGAGACTGAAGGGTAGGACCCTGAACTGATAATGGCTGGCTCCCAGCCGAAAGCGGAGAAACCTCCTGGATCGCCTGTCCATTAGAATGTGGTAGTACGCATCCTTGAGGTCTATCGACCACATCCAGTTGTTCTCCTGTAAAAGTGGGGGAATGGATTGAATAGTGACCATCCAGAACATCTCCTTGGTGACTGACAGGTTCAGTGTGGACAGGTCGAGAATCGGCCATAAGTCCCCCGTCTTTTTTGACACCAAAAAGAACCCGGAGTAAAAGCCATATCCGGATTGCCCGAGGGGGATGTGCTGGATGGCTCTTTTTCTTAGCAGCTCTCTTATTCCGAAGGCTGCTACCTCACTCTGATTGGGTGGGACATCAGGGAGGCTGCCTGACCAGGGAGGAGACATTAGGAATGGAATTGAATAGCCTCTGGATATGATTTGGAGCACCCAGCAATCTGTCGTAATGGACTCCCAATGTGCTAGGTGCTCCGAGAAGCGCCCCCCCCGACTGCCTCCAGAGTGGAGCAGTCAGGCAACCCCTCAGGGTTGCTGCGCGGGTCGATTGGAAAAGGGTTCCCTTGACATGAAATTCTTCGGCCCCCCTCTGCCTCTGGGCCGGCGTCCACCCTGTCTTCCTCTGCCTCTGAAGGATGAAGGATCTGGAGCAAAATGGGATTGTTGAGCTTTCCGGAACCACATCTTCTTTTGTCCTCTTTGGTTCCTGGAGAAGGACTTCTGAGGAGCTGAGAAGTGGATCCCGACGGCAGACAACATCTTCCTGTCTTTCTCGCCCTGGAGAAGCGTATCGCGGATGGTTTTGCTGAAAAGCATCGAACCGTCAAAAGGGGCATTTGTGAAGGATGGCTTGAAGGGTTCCACAAAGTTGCAGAGATGGAACCAGGCCTGTCGACGTAAGACAATGCCTGTTCCGCAGGCTCTAGCCACTCCCTCCGTGGCATGGGAGAGAAGCTGCATAGATGTGTTAGTAATCGATTTAAGAGTGGCCATTTGAGCCGAGAAGGTCAGTTTGTCCTCAGCAGACATGGACTCTAGGGGTGATCCAGCATACTCTTTGATTAGGTCCTGCTGGATCCGAATTACATATGCTATATAGTTCCGTGACCTTACAGAGAAGGTCGCTGAAGTGAACATCTGATTTCTGAGGTGGTCCATCATCCTAGATTCCTTGTCTGGAGGATGTACCGAGGAACTCTCCTGTGCTAATTCCTTTTTAGTGGCAGCCACCACCACCACCATGGCATCCACTGGGGCACCCTTGCTCCAAACTGTCCTTTCCATGGGAGGGCTGAGGATCCTGTCCAGTCTCTTGGGTATTGGCTCGACAGTGTCCGGCTCCTTCCATGCCCTGGTAATTATGAGGTCCGCCAGGGGATCGGCAGGAGGGGACACCCAAGAGGTAAATGGGCCTGATGATTAAAGAAAGGCCTTTCTGAGAGGGAATGGTGGGTGGATCCGTAGCAAGAGCCTGGGGCCTCGAATCCCTCGAAAGGTCCCTCTCCATGATGTCGAATGCCAAGGGTGAACTGCTCACCCTAGGATCCAAAAGCAGTCCCCTCAGATCCGGTGTACGGATCGGAGCCGTAGATGAGCCGATCGGATCCGAAAGAGTAGTGTGCTCTGACCTCAACGGAACCGAAAGCCCAAAGACCCCTCTGGATCCGATGCTCAACTCATGGCCCCGAGAGCTCGGATCTGAAAATGGATCCGACAGACTCGAGGGTACAGTTGACATCGAAGTAGGAAACACTGCCGGCGCTGACACCACCCCAGCTCCAAAGCTAGTCGAATCCGACTGCTCCGAACCCTGATAGCGGGTCAGAGAAGGAGAAATGGGGGCAAAAAAGGGGGTCGAGCTCCCCCCGGAGGGGGGGGAGGCAAGAGCATTCCCATCTGCAGCTGGGCCTGAAGAAATCGACGCATCATCTGGTCCATGTCTGCATCGGATAGACTCCTGGTTGACCTGGATGTGGCCACCGAGGCTGGCCAGGAAGGCCGCCTAGATGGCCTCGAAGGTGATCGGAAAGAACAGGCCCACACGCACATGCCTTCACACACAGACAGGGGGAGGGGAATTAACTTTAACTAAACTAAGAAGCTTTAAACTACCCAAAAATACTAAGAGAGAGAAGGGAACTACACACACAAAGTTTTAGAAATTTTTTGACAGAAAAAAAGCTTTAAACTCACAACACCCATGCGAGGAGCTCGTTCTAAGATGCTTAAAGAAGCCACAGCAAACAAGATATGGGGGTTAAAGGGAGGTGGCAGGGCATTATGGGTAGTGGGGAGGAGCTTGGAGCTCGGATCTTTGGCTAGGAAAGCTGCCAGCTCGGATCCGAATCGGATCCGATACCCACAGGTTGCTGATCAAATGAAGTTAACTACTTCAGATATTATATATATATATATATCTATATATATATATATATATATATATATATATATATATATATGTATATATATATGTATATATATATATATATATATATGTGTATATATATATATATATATATATATATATATATATATATATATATATATAATTATATATATGTACATCAGTGTGTTAATACATTCCCCGCTCATACGCATTTACACATGTGTAATGGTGTTTATATGCTTCACCAGCATACTAGTGCCTTATTCATTATAACATCGACACTTCACTGCAGTTATCTTGTAATCGGTATGTAGCACATTATACAGCAGACAGATGTCGCTATATGTTCATGTATGGATTACCGATGGTAGTTGGAATGTGATAGTGTGATTCGACCCGTCCTACTTCTGCACAGCCTATTATTCCATCTACTGTCGATGTTTGTATGGGCACATTCCTATTATTTATGTCAACAAATGGAATGCATGTGTTACAAAATTTGTACTTCAACATATATTGTTGTCTGCATGTGAGTATGCATATATACCTATTACGACCTAGCTGACCTCCATGGGGTGTTCCATTAGAACCGGCCCATCCAACCCTGGCACGCCTGGATCCATAATTGCATACCCATAGTTCCTCCACCCCACCCATGTTAAATTTACATGCGTAACATCCACTATCCACTTGTTATCGCAGTCATGACACATCTTTACACAATGCCCTCTCCAGAGCTTTTGGGGCCCTACACACATTTTGGCCCACCTCGTGTATTCACAGGGTCTCCCGCCATGTATATTTGCACATACGTGCGTTTTCTGGGATTATGGACTCCGGCCATTTGCGCTTCCCAATTTGTGGAGGTCCCAACATGGGACTACATTCAGTCTGTGTGTAAAGTGGATGTAGCATTTCAATGATGTTACTCCCACTGGTAAAACCCTGCCTGTGGTGTGAGTAGCTGTGCTCTGCTCACTCCTGGGCAGCTTTTTATGGCATACGCTGAAAGCATTATATAATACCAACATTGCTCTTGATTCCCTTCTCATCCCTTGTGTATGCTTTAATGTTACAACATCCATTCTTTATATATATATATATATATATTTTTCATGTATGTAGATCTATATCTATACACACATGTATGTATGTGTGTGTGTGTGTGTGTGTGTGTGTGTGTGTGTGTGTGTGTGTGTGTGTGTGTGTATATATATATATATATATATATATATATATATATATATATATATATATAGATATATTACATCTGTACATACAAACATACATTTCCTATGCTGGGAGCTGCTTACACCCGCGCAGGCGCACTCGCCTATGCTTACTGTGCGTTACATATGTTTACTGCCACTTATTTGTGCTTATTTGTGCCTTATTCATTATGACAATACCACTTTCATTGAAAGGATCTGGTTAATAGTGCCATGGGATACACACATTCACCTTTACATGCTTAATTGTCGGCTTTAAAGCAGAGCAACATTCATTCCACAAGGAAAATGATATGTGCTATTGCCGACTTTGAACCGTGAATGCCTTTTCGTTAGGTGGATGCTCTATCCACTACACTATTAGTGTTCTGATTCATTTATATGTATACCCATGGTTCATAGTTACCTGAACACATGCCTCATCACTTCACTTACACAGCAGGCATCTATTTTCCTGTTGGGAAAACTGCACTACTACACATGCACCATTCCCTATTCCCTACTTCTCTGGACCCGTGCCGCATGTTGACTCACTCCGAGGATATTCAGACCTCCAAAGCCTATAGTCCTGGCACATATGTGTGTTCAATTGTCAGGGTGTTCATATGGTCATCCGGGTTTAGGCTTGTCTGACTGGGGACCAAGACTGCCCTGTACCTAGTTGAAAGCAGGGGGAGATCGTTCGTTCCACTTTTAGTGTCCTACTTGTGGTTGGGGATGCAGAGGCGTGCTCACCTATGGCCATCCTGACATATAACAGCACTATTACGGGGATTTCCGCTGCTGTTTCCTTTCACATTCGTTATGACTGCTATATTGTGACCATGTTCATTCTTCATATCTATACATATCTATATATATATATATATATATATATATATATATATATATATATATCGGTCTGTACATACACATGCAAATACAACTACAAGCTCATTTACATTTCCCATACCGTTGAATCACTGCCAATTACCGTCATGCATACACGCTTGCATACCTGCGTACGTCTAGGATTGCCACCTTTTCATATGATCAAAGTGGGGCATTTTTGGGACACACATCAGATTTTGCAGGCCGACACATACACGGTCAGTACAAAAGTTAGAACTTTACTTATTTGCCTAAATGAAAGCTTATTCTTGCAGCAGTTTAGTTACTTAATCTGTTTCTTGTAACTTTAAGTATTTTACATACAGAAATAACTGTTTTATATAACTGTTACAAGAAATATGAGACATAAGTATTTCCTACAATCACAGAACATTTGCCATTGTATTATATTTGATCTGGACACAACTGCTCAAAAAGGGACTGTCCCTTGCAAGGTGGAGCAGGTGGTAACCCTACTTACGTCTGCTTTAAAGTGCCTTAAGCACCTATATCTGACTGTCACTATGCGAATGTGTAAGGTATATATTCCTGATAATGCACGTGGGGAGACATGCATCATGGTCAGGTGATTAATCCCAGGTTGTAGGTTCTGCAGGACCGGCTGGAGGCTGAGCAGTCTTGTGGGCAACTACTGCTCATACAACTTGTGTCCAGATGTATACAGGACTGGACATCGTGTCGTGACACCAAGTCTAATGTTTAGAACAGATACTTATCCCATGAGGGATATCCAAAAATTGTGGGGACCGATGACCTTCTTTGCTTTACGGCAATAAGGTAGGGTTATACATGCAAGGGATACATAGCTTGCAATCCTGAGACTGCCTAGGGTGAGACTGCCTACTAGATATGGGTAGGGGTCACTATGTGCAGATATGGCTGCGCCTATCTTGCAGCCTGAATATGGGTGGTTTTGGTGGATGTTCAGGAGGGGGGGTGTGCTGTGAAGGGGATGATGGGTATTCAAATATGTATCCAGGTGTGTTGGGGTTGGATGGCTCAGTTCAGTCCAGACCATTATGTGAGTATGTGCCAGTAACGTTTCTGTACATGTGTATTGCACTATTCTAATGTTCACATGTTTGTTTGATTGTATTGTGGATGTGTATATTTGTTCTTTGGTTATCTTCCTGATTCACCCACTGCTCCCTCGTAGACCTCCAGTTCACCTATTGTGCATCCAACCCAGTCTCCCCTTGGTGAATTATTACATTACCCGTCACTCCCCACCCCCATATTCCACAGACACCATTCATCCCTTCTCTAGTTGATGGCCCATTGCACAGTCAACAGAACACATTGCGTACACTACATATCTCTGGGACCAATATGGTTGTGAGGACTACCCTAGCATTTCTGATCATCCACATGCTGTACTTCATGCACATAGGTACATGCAAATACTTATCTTTCATGACATGGTAGGCAGACCCGGGTAATACCCGTTCATCTATGGGCCGTCCTGACAAGGACGACTTGGACCGCGAATGGGCAGATATTGGGCGAATGCTCTGACCATTGGTAGGGATGCCACCTTTTCATATGACCTGGATGGGACATTTTTTGAGACACACATCAGAGTTTACAGGCCAACACATACCCATGGTCATTACAAAGGATAGTACTTTAGTTTTATGCCTACATATAAGCTTTTATTGTTGTAGCGGTGTAGTTGCTTATTCTGTTTCGTTTACTTGCCTATTCTGTTTCTTGTAACATTTAGGTATTTTATATATGGACATAAGTATTGTATGGGACTATTACATAAAATATGGGACATAATTATGTCCTACTATTGCAGGACATTTCACATTTATAATGGTTTTGGTATGGACACACCTGCCTAGAGGGGGACTGTCCCTCACAATGTAGGACAGGTGGTAACCCTAACCATTGGGCTAGGCTTAGCAATTGGCGGTGCGCTAACACGATACGTTTTGGTTCCACTTGGTATAACTAGCGAATCAACAATGGAATACGGGCACAGGATTTTAAATATCTTTGTTCGAGGGACGGGGACTCAATATTCAGCTACGTGCCTTTGTGTTTACTTCTTATTGTGGTGTCTGCAAAAATGTCTTGTATGCTTTGCATACATTTCACTATCCACGGACACTGACAGGAGTGATTACTATTAGAAGCAGGCTGTACTAGTCAACATTTTAGGTTGTGCATATGCAGTCGATACGTTCATGCCTCTGTGCAGCGCTTGGACACACCCCCTGCACTCGTACACGTTTTCTATGCACATGGCCTTTACGGCAGTGTGCCTTCATTAATATGCATGTGGTGCTGCTGCGCCATCTCTATGCCACACGATTGACGCAAGGCTAACACCATCCTTGCACCGAGCTTCATGAATCCCGGGGGTAGTGTGTTGGGAAATTATATAACAGAGAGCACAGAGTAGTGGTATAAGAATATTATGAGGCAAACTGCACGTGTATCCTTGAGAAAATTTAAAGAAGGAAGTGAAATGAGTGATTAATCAAAAGAAAACATTAAAGAGTAGGAAGGAGGGTATTTTTATGGGGGTTAATGATTAAAAGGTTACCAGTGAAAGCAGAAATTAAATAAAAGCAATGGAATATAGAAAGTGGTTATACTATGGGGGTTAGAATTTATAGAACATGTTTTTAGACTATAGGAGGGATAAGAAACTATGGTGGAAAATGTAAAGTGTGAAGAATGGAAGTAGATAAAAAAAATATGATAGAAAATTTTGATATGGATGTTTTGGGAAGACGTTACATTAAATCATGAAAGAGGTAAAAAGTGATGGCATTTATGTATCAAATATGGCTGGCAAGAATAAGAAAACTGTTATTTAATAAAAAATGGAATGACAAGGAAATTTTAATTAAGATCAAATTGATTTTAAGATATAAGGATTAGATTTTTTAAATGTTGTTTGCTTTAATACAGGCATTTATGTATTTGTGTGTATCAAATTATTTATTGATATGTAGCAAAAACACAAGACTGCCACCAAAGCTTTAGAACTCAATTGTCCTGCACAAAACAGATCCAGAATAAAAAGCAAAACATCAGAACTTGGAGATGGCTGTAAAATCCAGTATAAAAATCTGGATTTTACAGCCGTCTCAAGTCCTGATGTTTTGCTATTTATTGATACGTGTTGTGAGTCTATGCTGGAAAATCTTTTATATGTTTTAATATTGTATATATTAAATAGTATGTGGATATGACTATTTATGGCTAGGTCAACAATAGCACCTACATTTTTCAATAGGTGCCATAGGCTCATTTACATCATCCTGAGTTATCACCAACACAAGAAGATGGGAGTTTGGTTTAACATCTCATCTGAAGGATGACACACGTAAGAATGCAGCATCCCCTTACGATTCACAGGAGTGTTAGCAATTCATTTATACATAGTATGGGAATAGAACCCACAACTTGCTTCACCAAAGGCAAATGTGCTATATGTTGTGCTACTGATATGTAGCAGCCTTCCTGCTTGGGTACTCCTTTTTCATTCAAATGACTTGCCTTATAAAATTAGACAACATATGCCACAAAACTCATTTACAAAGGTTTCCAGGGATTTTTTGTATAAGTGCATCTCTTCTCCTCAGCTGTAGTACTACCTAAGAGTACTTCTTGCCTTCTTTGTACAATACATCTAACAATCTCAACTATAATCATTTGAATGCCTTTAAGGCATGTTATTTATAGTAGGCGTCCACCCTGGGCCTACAGCTTCAGAGGGGATCCATGGTCAGCAAAAGGGACAAATCAGTTTAAACTTATTTATACCTATAGCACGATCTGCAGAATAAAAATTACAAACAAAAAAACTCTCACATTTATATAGACACCCAGTACAGGAGGTAGCAGCCAGTTCAAAAAGCAGCAGAAACACATGGTCCCTATTACAGGAAGAAATGCCAGTATAGGAAAAGAAAGCACAAAGTACAGCCCCAGGACAGGGTTGTAGGAACAAGTCCCTGCATTGTGGGTATGCTGCTTACAAAGCAACTGTTGCAGAGCACAGTAGTGCAGCAATAAGCACTGTAGGTGGCTTTGAATGAGCGCTGCTTGCAGGGCTGTAAATTTGGCTACTGTAAATCAGATCCTGTCTGAAAAGTGCTGTAGATGAAAGCCTGTGATCCCCTTTAAGTAAGAGTGAGTTTGTGCATGTGTATGAATGTGTGTGTGTGTGTGTGTGTGTGTGTGTGTGTGTGTGTGTGTGTGTGTGTGTGTGTGTGTGTGTGTGTTTGCGTGTGTGCATGTGTGCGTGTGTGTGTGTGTGTGTGTGTGTCTATGAATATGTGATACAGTGAAATTATGTCAGTCATTAGACTTGTTAAACAGATTTAGTTTTATTTCACCTTAGGTTGCAGGAGCACTTAGTGGTTAAGTGATTTGCACAGACTCACACAGTATACAGACGTAGGTGAAAAGAATAGAAAGAATCAAACCATGCATCCTTCATGGGTCTATGTTAGTTCATTGAAACTCCAGTTCTGAAAATACCTATTCATCGACCCCTATTCAAGGAACATCCTTTTATCAAACATTCAGATCAGCAAACTTTTTTCCAAGGGCACTGAGTTAGTTGGCCAACATGTGGAAATTTGCCTTTTTCCCCACTGTAGTGCAATCTTGGAGTTGGTATACATAAGAAGGGTGGTATGGGGGGGTGTAGCCCCCCCACTTTGTTGTGTTTGTTATACTGCAGTGTGTATCGATCAGTATGTTGGCCTACTAAATTAGTCACCTGGAAAAATGTTCAATGATTTGTCATTCAATAAAGGGGTAGTTCGCTGAATAGGGGTCGATGAACAAGTATTCGCAGAACTGGAGTATTGATGAAATAATATAGACCCATCCTTTGCTATAGGAAGCAGCTAATAAAGAGCTTAGAGCCTTAATCCTCTGCACTACTTGCCAGACATTCACATGCATTTCCTGAAGGTAAGAAAAACATTGAGGTTTACAGCTGGTTAACAATACCAATCATTAGAGCTTCATACTTTTTCTGGTTCACAGAATACATGTTTATGCAGAAACTGTGATTTTGTTAATTTTTTTAAGTGAATTAGATTAGACTACCTCTCATATGCCTTCAGTTTTGTGGAACACCTCAGATTTACCTCATGTTTATGCCCCGTATCTCCTTTTTTCTGATAGATCACTGAGGATTGCACTTATCAATTAATCCCAGCCAATACAGTTTCTAAGTTTTTATTGCTCAAAACATCCATGTCAGTGGCACACTTACTATTCTGTTAATGCAAACAGCCAAAAGTACAAAGTCTGAGCAAGTCATTTATCGAGATAATGCCTTAGTCCAAATGGAAAATTAAGCTATGATCCTCAATTGCCTTCTACCTATGAGCTGGAGTAGCTATAGTGTAAAGAAAGAAAATTGATTGTAGTAGACAAGAGTAGCGTCATATAAGCCATGTTCTTTGGGTATGATTTTGGTTTTGTTGAATGTTGACTGTGTTTACTATTTAGCTGTGAATAAATTCGACAACATGAAGTCTATGAGTTTAACATTAATATTTTAACAATTAATTAATTTTAATTTAGCTTGTTTTTTGCAGACTGCATGTGTAAAATGCGTTTGGTTTGGGTTAGAATAGCACGTTATGTAGTTGAATAAAATCTACAAGATGTTAAAATGCTGCTTCCTGTACTACAGGGTTTGCTTTTCTCTGCATCTTTATGATACTGCCAATTTACTTCTTCAGGAAGTACTCTTGGGCTGTTTCTGGGAAGGAAATTTGTGGTCAGCGGGCTGTCCCAAGCTGTTAACAAATGTATTGCACATTCATTTTTTGAATTCATGAACCCTTCACATAGCTGCTGATTAGTACCATATTCTATTTGATTTTGAATCTTAGCACATATCTTGTAGTTTAATGGCTCGTTATCTGCAGTTTCAAAAATGTGAGTTTCAAGAGCAGAGAAGTTTATTCTTTCCATGCCAAGTCTGAGTGCAAAAGTGTTTTGGTTAGAAAATGGCTGCCAGTTTTTTTTGCTGTAAAATTAGACAAAAAAAGTTTCAAATGAAATCCAAAATCTGTGATAATTGTTACAGTAAAGAAGAAAATAGCATGCACCGTAACAGGTCTGAACAGTATTTTATGGTAATGGTGGAGAGACAGCCAAGTAATGGGATACCGGTGTGGCTTGCATAGTCCTTGTTCATTACCTTGCATAGGGTTGCATTTGACCACGATCAGACTCTGTTAATTCTGGAGTTATATGCTGCAACAATACAGCATTATAAGCCTTGCAGATGATGTTGGAGGGGATAGCAGTTCTTGATATCCAGGAAGATATAGGAAGGTCAAAAATTAATTGTGTTAATCTTACAAAACAGGATGCTGTATGCAGTAATATTTTGATTTTTGTATGACTGGTGGGTTCTTGAACAAAAGCTGCTCTAGCATTTATACTGTCTTTAATTAATTTGTTTTTTCTTCACATTAAAGGATGACTGAATTCATTGCTATATCTGGATTGTTTAAAATATAGTGTAAACACTGCACTTTAGTAAACGATTTTTGCAATACCTTCTACAGAGCCTCCAGAAGTCATTGACATTTGTCAAACTGGAATAACTGGAAAAGGAGTGCCAGCAATACAGAGCTATACCAAACTTTTCTGAGTTTAAGTAAAGGAACAATTAGGAAAAAATATTGCAAAGCCCTGTACCTTAGGCAGAAACAGGAATTAAACAGGTCTAGACCCATTTAGTTTTGGAAAGAAATGAAATGCTTAGCAGAAACATTAAGTAACTCTTCAGCTACCATGAATGAACCATTAACATTCAACCAATCCAACTTTGCTAGAGATTATGTTCACTTTTTGGAGTCCAGCCTAAACTATGTAAAAAAAAGCCTTTTTAATAATTTACTCTCCGACTCATGAACAAGAACTTTCATCCCATGATCTACTCCCTCTAGCCTTTTATTCAGCAACCTTTCACTTTTCTGAAATTTCAATAAAACAGACCAATTCCCTACTTTGTGAACTTAACAATTCAGGATCTCAATTAAGCAGTGTTCATCCCATCTTCCTAAGGCTTGTAGTTGAAAAAAAAAAACAACCCCCCCCCTTACTCATATATTTAAACTCTTTCTCACTGTAGGCATTGTCCCACCAGTATTTAAGCATGCAGTTATGATCCCTCTACCTAAAGTCACTTCTCCTAATATTGTAGAAGATTATAGGCCTACTGCTACCCTGTGCCTTATTACTACAATTTTTGAAAAACAATTTTACAAGCAACTACTTATGCACAGCTATGCCCTGTTATGTGATGCACAACATGGCTTTAAGAATGTCTTCAGTACCTTTGTGACCCTGGTAATGGCCACCAATACTATGTATTGTAATGTAAATAAGGGACTTATTACAGTAGGTCTTTTTGTTGACATGACTAGGGCTTTTGAAACTGGCAGCCATACTCTTTTTCAAAACAAAGTCAAAAGACTCATTTTTTTGAAATAACACAATTTGCTGGTTTTGTCACTATCTAAAAGACAAAACCTTGGAAGTCCTTAGCAATGTTGCTTTCTCTCTTGCTGGTAAAATTTATACAGGTTTACTTCAAGGGCCTGCGTTACATCCACTCCTCTTCTCTTTCTCTTTTGTTTGTTAATGATTTCCCCATAGACTTGTTAGACCTTAAATTAATAATGCGTACAGAAGATATGCTGCTCCTGCAATCCAGTCCTAGTCATTCTGACATTGAAACCAAGTTACAGGACAATTTCATTCAATTATCCACCTGGTTCACGACTAATAAATTACTAATTAACCCCCAGAAAACCAAAGCCGGGATATTTGCCTCAGCTAAGAATTTATCCACTGTTCCTCCTATTAACTTGTCAGATCTTAACAGGAACATAATTCCTAATGTCACTGAACAGAAGTACCTAGGCTTAGTACTGGATCCAACCCTTTCCTTTACTACACACACACACACACACACACACACACACACACACACACACACACACACACACACACACATAGATTTTGTGACTGATAAAGGTCTTGCACAGGTAAAACTGTATTACAAAATCAGTCACCTGCTTTTACCTGCTCCTTGCAGGGCCATTGCTAAAAATATTTTAATACCCACACATGAATATGGCTTTATTTTCTTTTTATGAACTCAGACCACAATGCTAACAGAATACAGGCTGTTGAGAATAAAATCTGCAAATTCATTTTATTAGTAGACCCTAGATACACCACTGCAATTTGATAAAACATTCCAAATGGCTTTCAGTGCCTCACACTTTTTTTTTCTATCTGCTTTAATTTGCAAGGTGCTTAAACATGCCAACTGTACACTAGGAAAAGTCTAACTACCTGTACAATACAACCGTTATGTATTTGAAGTGCACAAGACAGTAGTTTCTCTAGTAATACCTCCCTTTAACACTGCTGTAGGTAAGATAACCTTCAATAAACTGCAACCTTCTACATCGAAACACCTGCCTACAGATGTCAAAAGTCTAGAAACCATTAAAAGCTTCAAAGATGCACTTAAAGAACATTTCTTTAGTGAGTCTACCTGCAACTGCTGCAGTGACAATGGTTAGGTAAGTTAAAATCCCATATCATGACTAATAGAATACATTTAATAAAGTTTATCAGCCTCTTGTCATGCCATTTTATATGGAAATATTTCACTCGTATATAGGAATTTATGTATTATATGTATAATTGCAATGTATTTTATAGACACACACACACACACACACCGATATATATATATATTTATATATATATATATATATATATATATATATATATATATATATATATATATATATATATATATATATATATATATATACATATATATATATATATATATATATATATATATATATATATTTGTTCTAAATGCACTCTGACTAGATCTTTAGTGTTACCTTATATTCTGTCAATCTTACTTTGTTCTGAATTTTGATATGAACTCATTTTGTGTACAATATTCTCGATTAAACACCATGACAAATTTTCTGCTCTTTCAACTTGTACTGTGGCTGAAAAGGGTCTATAAACCAGTCCACTTACCTGGTTAACAAACACTAAATAAATAAGTCACATTATCTGTTTTACTTGAAGAGGTGATCAGAAACATCTGATGCTCTGTAACCTTTATCCAGTTATTGCTGCATATAACTGATACCATCTTCTTTACAGGATCAGATTATAAAGGATTTCTTTACTTAGTTAAAAATTGTTTGTCTGGTAGTTAGTGCAGATAACTAAATCTTCAAATTATTAATGAACTGTTTGTGGTGCAAGGTTGCAAGGTTTGACTCTATCTACCTTATTTTAGTTAATGTATGATCTTGGGCAAGTCACTTATCCAGGCAGTGTTTTGGAACAATTGGCAATTTGGGCTAGGCTCCTGAATGGTATCCTGGACTGCATACCTAGTAACTAGCTATACATCTGTAGTTGCTTTCTACCAGCCATTCCCTATTGCATAGCTGATTTTGTTCTGGAGCTGTTATGGCAATATTATCAGAACACCATTTTTGTAATGAAACATATGTCATTTACTCTTCAAGGGTAGCAGGTTTATGTAGATGTGGCACTAAAGTGCAAAGTTCTTTGCCAAAAGCAATATCTGCATTTGTATAGCTCTTTCTAATGTGGACTTATTCAGATGACTTTCCCTTCTGTAGAGATTGTGCTTATTGACTTACCCCATGATTCAATAACACCTACACTAAGTCTACACTGTTCTGAGTGAACAGACAAGTCAGACATAAATCTTGCCTTCTTCCTCTCACTATTAGTTTTCCTACTGATATTCTTGCAGCTTTAAATATTGACAGGGATTCATAAAGGTTACCACAAAGTGTAGTCTACATGTACACTTAATGTAATCTTTCTGAGTGGCTAGAAAGCAGAAAACATGATACGAATGTTAGACTTTATTGAATCAGACCTTATGCTATCAGTTGATTAATATTTCTTATGATCTCATCTTAAATGCTCTTCTGTTTAAACTGTGCTTCACACGGCTGGGTCTTATATTGAGATGCTAGTGAAATTTGTACAATTTATTTAGCTCATCCAATGCTTCCAATAACTTTCATGCAATTTATTTTTTCATAACAATAATGGGTTGACACAGTCAATGAAGTGTATATAGCTGCTGGTATGGGCGTGGGCTATTTGAAGATGAAAATACTTTATGCTTTTCTATTTATCTTTAAACAGTTTTTAATCTGGTTTTAAAGGAATAGTATGCATGCGCATGTGTATTCTGTTGGAATATTATATTACAGCCTTTATACTCTTCTATTTATTTTTAAACAGTCTTTAATCTGGCTTTGCAGGACTATTATGCATGCATGTGTTAATTATGTTGGAATACTTTATTATGGCTTCTCTGTCTTTGTGCAAAATAAATTTTAAATATATTACTTTGGCCATTATTGGAACTGTTGTTATTTTTGACACAGACATCTATGATGGATGTAGGCAATAATGCAACTATAATTGCTGAGTGTGTGGGATCTCTTTGAGTAAAATAATGACTGACCAAGCTGAACTGATAAAGTTAAAAAGTCATTAGTCTCTCTTTGCAAGACTACTGTGTGTTTGTATGGTTCAAATGGAATTCCTTACAGTGGCCATTTTTATCACAATGGAACATTTGATGTCTATGCAATCAATAAAGTGACAATAATTGCTGTATTATAATGACAGCAGTTTGGGTGACATTCTATGGCTAAAATGTTCTGAAATGGGAACTTTTGCCATTATTAGTTAATACATTTTGTTTCACTGCTTAATGTAAAATGTGTTCAAAATTTCACATTTAAAATATATGTTGCTGTATTAAACAACAGATATCATTTAATACAATCAGGAAGGTGAATTCAGATGAATAAATGCTTTTATACATGGTCCAAAAAATGAATGTGGGAGTTTCATGCTTTGAAAACAGCTGGCAGCACAAGGTACACTTAATCTGCTGTCAGTCCCCCTGACCATTTGTTGCAGCCTTTCCTTGTTAGATTATGGGTGTGTAGAAGTATGACAGCCATCTCAGCTCCCACCAGAGGCACACATACTCACACATGCAAAAACTACCCCCTTGCTAACCATTACTGAGACCTCCCAGGCAGACAAAATTTTCAGCATAGGAGGAAAAACGTAGAAGATATGCAGATAAATATAAAGGAAAAGTACAAAATAGGCAATTTATTGATGACCCAAAAAGGTTTTATAGAAAATTGGGATACAAGGTAAAATGAATTAAAAGACCATCAAAAAAAGAAGAAATTGATACATTTTTGAGAAGTATCTGTGAAGATCCTGTGGAACATAACAGTGAAACAAATGGATAGAAGAAATAATAGAAAGAATAAGAAGTTTAAAGGTACAGGATATGAAATGGGATGAAGTAACAGCCAAAGAGATTGAAACAAAGTTCAGAAAGCCTCTAATCGGAAAACCCCAGACCCAGATGTAGTACCCAACTTTTGATTAAAAGCATTAACATTATTGCACAAAGATTTAGCCATGAGTAAGAACTATTTATATGTGCACCCAAACAGACACCAACCTAACAACAGGAAAAACAATGCTCCTACTTAAGAAGGAACCTGCAAGCTACACTAAAAATTATAGACCAATAATTTGCCTTCCGACAACATATAAACTATACATGGGAACTGATGCTGTTAGACTTTATAGTCATTTAGAAGAAAACTCAATTATGACAGTAGAAAAAAGGGGCAATAAAAGAAAGTCATATAGTGCAAAGGATCATTTGCTGTTAAATAAAGTCATAGTAGAGAATTGTAAAAAGGGGAAGAATCTAAGTATGGCAGGGACTGACTACAAAAAAGCATTTGATAGTATCCCACATTCATGGATAAAAGAGTGCTTAAAAATGCATAAGATACAGCCTATAAGGATTGATTACATTACAGTGACCATGAAACAGTGGCAGTCCACTTTGCAATTAAGCCATGATAAAAGACAAATTATTATCTGAGGGATAAAAATTCAAAGATGGATATTCCAGGATGGGTCTCTGTCACTGTTGCTATTCTGCATTGCCCGTAACCCCTTCAGATGTTTCTTTAACAGCTTAGACCATGGCTATAATTTGGCTCCTACAAAACAACAAAGTCTAATGACTTCTCATCTTCTCTTTGCTGATGATTTAAAACCATATAGCTCATCAGATGAGGAATTCAAAGCACAGCTGCAGGTTGTCAAAACTTTTTCAGATGATATAAGTATGTAATTTGGCCTTGATAAATGTGCAAAATAAACCTAAAAAGCAGAAAATTGCAGCTCCAAGATAACAGTTTGAGACAAGAATGTGATATAAAAGAACTTGAGCAAGAGGGAGTGTATACATATTTGAGAATTGATGAAGAATCAACAATAAAACATGAACAAAGGCAAATAAAACTTAGAAAGGAATACTTTAGAATACTTAAATTAATCCTGAAAACAGCATTAACATCAAGGAACAAAATTTGAGCTATAAACCAATTTCCTCTTCCTGTCCTAACTTACAGTCTTGGAGTGACAGACAGGCCCCAAAATGTTTTGGATAGATTAGACAGGAAAACAAGAAGGATGTTTCATGCTCACCAAATAATTTATAAAAATTGTATACCAAAATTATATATTCCCCATTCTGAATGAGGTATGTGTCTCCTTGAAATTGATCTGCAATCATGGGACTCCACACACTGACCTTGGAAGACCCAAACATAGTAAAAGTTTTGAAACAAGAGGCGATTAAATCTAAAATGACTTTTCTGTTTAACCTAGCAGAAGCATAGCGATGTCAAGCAGGAATGGAAATCAAACCAGAAGTAGTTAAAAATCAGGCAGCAACTGAATGTGCCAAAAAACAAAAGAAAGAATATAAGGTGAAGGACCAGATGAGAAGGCAAGAAATGTGGAAAATGCATAAATACAGTTGCAAGTATAGAAAACTTCTGGAAGTGCCTCATGTTGATCAGGAATGAATGCAGGAATGGTTAAAGAAAGGCAAATTCTAACCAAGAGATGAAAGGTTAATATTGGAGGCCCAAGATAGTTTACAAAGTCCATTAAGTATGTGGGAGAAACAGACAAATGTAGGTTCTGTAAAACCAAATTGGAAACAGTCGCACACCTCATTGCTAGTTGTGACAAACCAGTGGCAGAAGGACTGTATACTGAAAGGCATAATAATGTAGCAAGACTGTTGCACTGGGGATTGTGCAAACATTATAACATTGAAGTAGCTGAAAAACACTGGAAACATGAACCACAAAGCATCATAGAAAATAATGAAATTTACATCATATGACATCATCCATTACCAACAGTTCAAAAGACAGATGCTAGAAAACCGGTTATAGTGGTCCAAGAAAAGAAGACAAAAGTAGCATTGACCACTGAAATTGCCACATCCAGTGACTATAGTACTTTCCTTACAGAGAGACACAAAGTCATAAAACATCAGGATCTGCAGGCAGAAATGAGAGCAATGTGGAAGAAAGATACTCAGACAGTTCCAATAGTAGTAGGAGCAGAGGGTCTTATAAAAAACAATCTACAGTTGTATTTAGATATGTTATCAATCCATGTAACCTCGTATGAATTGCAGGAGTCATTACTGGGCACATTGCAGGTGTTGCAAAGAGCACTTTTGGGTGACATTAAAGACTGAAACAATACTGATTTCATGTACTTTAATCATACTTTGACTTGGGAATGGGGTCCATTCCTATCATGGTATTAGAAACTCAAAAGATTTGGAGAAATTAAAAAAGCAGACAAACACACACATACTCACATATGCATTCCCTCACATGCAGACATTCACACCCCCAAATGCTACCTGACCACTAAACTACACAACATATACCCGAAACTTGATGGATGAGTGTGTTCATTACCACAAGCAGCTAGGAATGTTACCCAGAAGTGCAATTCTCTGAATCTCTTGGCTGCACAATTGCCTTACTACAATTCTTGGAGAAAGAACATGGACAATTAACATATGGCTCTACCCCCTGAATTCCTTATTAGTATATAACATGGCTGCAATTCAGACCACAGTGGTGCTGCAAAAGCACTACAGTAGGGTTGTGTATGAATTTCAAAACATTCCCACAAGGACTATACATTGTGTACTTAAAGCAATAGCATTTCTGAATTGAGGCATTGCTATATATATATAAAATATGCTGTTAGTGCACATGTGCACTATGTAAATATATTCTAATGCTTTGTTTTTTATCTACAGTGGAATATTTTTCTTTCATTTCTTTCTGAAAAAAACATTTCTTACTAGTAGGGATAACTCAGTAATAAATACATGTTGATACTGCATGAATATCCTCTTTGTCTTGTATCTTGTGTCTCCTGTGCCATTTAATAGCTAGATAGATAAGCAGATGGACAGACATGATGGCTGGGCTGTTGCAAAGACCCGTTTCAACAAGAAGAACAAAAATACACATTTGATGTCTTATCCTAGAAGAGGTGGTTGGAATATATGCAACACATACCAATATGAACCTACAAAAATGTGAATATGTGTGTTAAATAACTGGTATATTTCGAAGATTTTTGAGTAAAATAATTTTATTTTTATACAGACATTTGGCAGCATTTTTGCATAGATATGAAGCAGGCATTGTACATAATGTTTCTTTTGTTTCTTTGTTTTAAAAGTAGGAATTATAAAACTTTATAAGCATACAGATAATAAGCATGCAAGTTATATAATGACTTTTGAAAGCAGTAAATATAAATATTTTTAAGCATACAATTAAAGACAACCTATTATAGTTATCTACATTATGTGCAAATATAGGACAAAAGATGGCCCGGCAGTTTTTGCCATGTGGTTATTTTAAAACCAAACAGGTGAAGTTGCACTGCATAGCCTAACCAAAGTGGTCCATTTCATGCACATTGTACATTTAAACAAATCATTCATCAGTGTCAGTATAAACTACACCTTCATGACTTTTTCTAATGCATCTGATTTAGATTCAGAATATGCTAAGCAGGACAAGTATTATATACTTATTCTGTGTCATGCTGTCTTATAATTACAGTTAAAAAAACACACATCTTAAAAACATGAATGCATATAATATTCTCATGTTCAGGTGAAGAGTATGTTAAACTGAAAACATAGATACGTTTTAAAGTAGCATGAGTTTTATAAGAAGCTTATTGTAGAAATATATCTTAGGGCAGCTTAACTAATCATTACGTATGCACTGGTGAGGATAATGCTGAATTTAACCATGTTAGGCATGGCTTTATCATTCAAGTGAAGCCTGTAAAGACAACAATAGAAAAATTCAGCATTCCCCATCATCAGCCAAGGATTTTCCTCTTAATACAATCATTTAAGAAAAAAAAATCTTATTTTTATTAATGGCGTTGTTGAAGGGATTTTAATCTATTTCAGTTTCTTTTATGATGTGTCAGATTTTTGAAGGTGATGTACTTTGCATGCCTAAGGAATGTAGGTGCTGATGCTTTCACAGAACATAACTGTACCATGGCTTTCTTTTCTGCTGTTTTTGTTGATTTTTTGTGAAGTCTGTAGATCCAAAAAAGGTAACTGTGGTCATTTTAGACAACAGCAGCCAGTCAGTGTGAACCCCAATTATTATACACCTAAATATCCAGTAGTTATGTAAGCAGTTTTAGTGTAATTTTTTTTTGTTCCACAAACATGCCAAATGCAGCTTACACAATCAAGACTGGGTATTAAGGTGTATATTATGAGTTATAATAAAATAAATAAATAGGGCAAAAGATGCACCTTGAGGAACTGCAGGTGCTCCTGATAACTGAATATAACTACTTCTGCCTGGTGGGCATTGTGCTTTGCATTTTATAAAAATTAGCAAATGTTGAAAATCTAGTTATATTCTGCATCAATAAGTACACGCTTCTTTCCTGGAGTGGTGATATGGCCTTTAGGTAGTTAGTATGCATGCAGTCCCAGAGACCATTAAGGAGACTTTCCCCAAATCATTTTCTGATTAAGTAACTTGCTCAAGGCCATACAGCAGATAAATGAAGGCTGAGAGAGTCAATTCCTGTATCACAGGAAGCAACTTCTTAGCAGACTTAATCTTGTTCCCTAACTGCTGGATAAAATAAGGTGGGGTCCTAGTTTAGTTGTGATAATTTCCATTGCATGTTGTAGCAATGTGGATATAAGACATGTAAAAGAAAAAAAGAGTTTTATTTATGCATTGCCTGGCAACACTGAAACTGTAGAATAATGATTTTTTTTTAACTTCAAACTTTTGTAGTTAGGTTATATATTTACAGGTGTCAAAAGAGCTGTCAAGCCACTTTACCCAGCAACTACTTTGATAGAAGGTAGTAAAGCTGTCAAACTGTGCATTTAGCAGCTGCTGTCAAAATAACTATCAAACGGAGACAGTTTTGTTGATAGTTTGCTGACAGGATTATGAATGCTGATAATGAAGCTTCACAGCAGGATGTGTTCAATGTTTATGGAGCCTGCATATTTTATTTACTATTTATTAATTTATTTATTTATTTATTTATTTAAGGGGGAGTTATGCAGAATTAGTGGCCAAGTGTTTATGAGATCTGACTAATCATTTGCAGTATTCTGAAGGCAATATGCTGTTTAGTATTACTGTCTTTATGTCGTATAATATGCTATTAATAGGTACTTTAGATCCTGCATGTTTTCTTCAACTCCAAATCTTTATTATTGTTGTAATCTGTTTTATGTGCTAATCTGAAGAATATGGGGGTTTGCATGCCAGACCTTGGCCAAGTGGCATATTAATAATTTGGCTTTTTGAGTCAACTGATAGCCTAAGATTTTTTCATGATGTTTTTCATTCTGCTTGTAGTTCTTTCTAAGTCCTTTGAATTTTTTTTTCACATTTAGAAAAGTTTGCAGGATTTTGCTTATTGGTAAGATGTCATTTATGAATATTTATAAATCTGTGGTATGAGTGTGATCATTGTTTTCTCATAAGGGTATCTTTCTATCTTTTTTTGCATTTTGTTCTATTGCTTTAGTGCATTCAGTTTTTCTTTCATTTGTTTTTCAATTATTCTTATCAGATATTTTGGAAAAGGTATTGTTTAGGATTTTTGATTTTCATATATATCCTGATATGTTCACTGACATTGTTTTATCTATTTTTAAGTTACATCTTTAATTCTGTGTTAATTTCCTATCTGAAGTTGTCTTGTGTGTATATGTATGTGTGTGCGTGTGTGTGTGTGTGTGTGTGTGTGTGTGTGTGTGTGTGTGTGTGTGTGTGTGTGTGCGCACGCGTGTGTGTGTGTGTGTGTGTGTGTGTGTGTGTGTGTGTGTGTGTGTGTGTGTGTGTGTGTGTGTGTGTGTGTGTGTGTGAGCTTTTTTTACTTGGTTTGTTCAGGTCGCTGTCATATTTGCTGATGGAAGTAGTTAACTGTACATGTGTACAAGGTAAAATTCTTTGAGTGTTAGTTGTCCAAGGTAGAACACAGAGGAGGACAATATGAATCTCTACTTTCTATAGAGAATCATTACCAGTGTAATTTTTAAGTGAATACCAGCAACGATGCCATTTTTTGGATATTTCTCCCTTTTTTTGAGTTGATGCAACAGAGAATTTGGTATGGGTTGCAGGGGAGCTTGCCTTCTGCAATAAGCACATGGAGTCAACTTTTTCACCCTACTGAGTTTCAGGCATTTGTGTTAGAAGCATTGATGTTCATAGATTTGCCACACAGTGATCCATAGCGGATAAATGGCAGTATACTGACATTGGGTTGATGTAATTAGAGACTAGCTGTTTTCTATAGCATGCAAAACTTTTATAATATTAATATTCTTTTAGACTCCAGTAGGTGAGTGTCACTTTTAGCTATAGAGTTAATTAGTTTCCATGCAGGAATTATCTTGGCTCTTGTATCTTCCTCAGTTATTCTCTGAGTGTTCAAAAAATTATTCTGCATCATGTGAATGACTTGTAGCAACTGTTTTACTGTTGAGCTGAAATCTATTTCCATTTTCGTATTTATTTGTAACCAGGTGAGAGGAATGCTCTTCCACAGGCAACTCTTTCAACCTTGTCACAGCTCAGTAGTAAACTATAATAAAATACACCAATAAACTGTATTTCAGAGATGGCTACTTCAATTATATAACATTCAAAACTTATGCCAACATTCATAGTTAGTTACACAAATGCACTGAGGCTGACCACGATGTTGGTGGATGAGCACAGCTGAGCAATGTATGATAATCTCAGATGTACTTATGCAAATTTGCAAATAATGAGATGTAAATGAGGAGTGGAATAAAATCTTCACAGTCTGATGAGGTATGTTTTACACCATTCGTGATTCATAGTCAGATTTTCTGACTTCTCAGTGCTGGTCACAGAAGAGCTATATAAAGTGAAGCCTCGCCAAATCTATCAGATTTGCAATCGGTTAAAATACTGTCTGGTATACTGGTAGAAATCATCATGCACAGCCTGTACCCTGAAGTACTCTCACCATTTCCAGTTGACTCTATGTGGCAGTGTTCTGAGCCCTAGCAATGTCACAGCACATTTCCTGTTGGGTAGCCAATGCTTTATGTGTGTCCTGTGGTAGCTGTAAGAATTTTCTGCACCTGGATCCCTATTCTAAAAATGTCATTTTGTGCACTGTTACCACTGAATGCCTGCCATCATCCTCAAAGTGCTCATCTAGGTTTGAAAATATTGATGTAGAGGTGCAGGTGTGTTGCTCCTTTACAAGCATGAGTGGCATGTCAGCTTGTACATGACTTTGTGTTGCACTGTCACTTTCTGAAGCATTATTCTTTTGGGGTAAGGGATCCTGCCAATGAACATTAAGTCAACTTGCATACCACTGTCAAAAATGTATTGATCTCAAAAAATCAACAAGGAAGTGCACATGCTCTGGTAGAAACCAAAACCTCACAACTTTGCAGAGAAAAAGCTCCAGTGCACCCTTTCGAGGGAGGAGGGCTGAACTCTCCAAAACCCCCTGCTAATTATATATACCGACTCCAAGACTACACAATTGGGAGGAAATGGCATGATGCCTTTCCCACTGTTCAAATGATCTGTCACTGCATTTTCAATATATATAGGTGTGCATTATGATTTGCTGAAAGGCAACTTGTCCAAAGTTTATTATAACTGGAAAGAAAAAAGAAGAAAAAGAGCAGTTTAAGTGTTTGCAAGGGTTAACCTAAATATACCAATCCAAGATCACATAATACTGAGGAAATGGGAAAGAACTTCATCTCTCTCTCTGGTATTGAGCAATCTCAGAAAAATACATATTAGCACTAACTCTGTTCGAAATGTATTTTGTTTAATGAGTTTATTCATCGTGAAATACATTTGAACAATCTGTCATTCAACAAACTAGTATGAAACCATCTATAGCTATATCTTTTTTTTTTATTCATTTTTTTCTCTCTTATAGTGTAAAGCATTACACTATGTGTATTTTCCTTTCTCACTGTAGCACCGGAGACATAGTTTAAGTTCCGTGAAGCTACACGTGGGGTTTAACAACCTTTGTTACTATCGACCCTAGCCCTCAGCCCCCCTACAGTGATTCCAGTGCTAACTGTTGAAGTTCTACAACTCTCAACGTGCTTGCTGCCACTTTTATCCTGTTACTCCTTTATTGGTGGTGATTTTTGTGTTTGGATAGCTGAGTTATGCTAATTTTAGATAAAAGGGTTTAATTTCTCCCTGGCGACTTCCCTAACCGGCATCCAGGATGGCTATTTAATTGTAAATTACTGATCTGGTAACCCAGACAAGCTGATCTTACTACTTCTACTTTCCACTTACTACTGTGGAGGTGTAAACCAGCCTTATCCCTCTTTTGGCTATAGTTTTTATAACTGCTAGAGGTTGGCTAGAATTTGTTATAACTATTATAGTCCTTGTGAGCTTACCGCAGCAAAAAGGAACCACTCAACCATAGCACTGCACAATTGGAAGTGTAAACCAGCCTCATTCCTCTTTTGGCTATAAGTTTTATAACTATTACAGTCCTTGTGAGCTTTTTGCAGCAAAAAAAGAACCCCTTACCATAGCGCTGCATATTTCCTTTTAGCCTATTTAATCTTGGGACCAGGCCCTGAGCCGTACACTCGTATGTCCCAAGTGCTATTTATGAATTATCAATGAGCTATTTGTGCTGCTGGCAATATGGATTCCTATACTGAACATTCTGTTATGATAAGACTGTAACAGGATGTATTACTGTTCTATGGTTTGGTTTATTTCTTGTTTTGTTTAATAGGCTAAACTAATTAGTTAGTTTTTTAGCTTCATTAGTTAATGCTGTTTTGTAGTTAGTTGCTTCACATTGTCTTCTGTTGTAGATATATATGTATTGCTTTTCTGAGCCTTACATTTAAATGTATTTGATCTTAATAGCTGTATACTTGTGCTAATTACTTTACTGTATTTTACACTCTGTGCTAATACCTCACTGCATCCTACACTCCACTCAACTACTGACCAGCACTCCACCTCTACACTTTCCATTCCACTCCTGCATAGAACTTACCCTAGTTAGATAACAATTATTTAATATTTCTTTCTGTCTCATTTTTCAGCTTTTAAGTCCTGTGTTGAGACACAGCCGGTCCCGCTACTTGAAACCCTGTAAGGCTAATAATATCCTACTGAACATTAGGGAAACTCAACTTAGAAGCCCCTCAGGATCTACCTGGACCCACTACATTCAGCCTCACAGTGTAGGTGTTATCCTACAGTATATGTATGTTTCAAATATAACCTTGTGAGTGTGATAACTTTAAATTACTGGTGTCTGCAATAAATTGTTAACTATTTTGTAAGGACCAGCACACCCGTGGACCTACCCCTCCTACCATCTCTCTGTTAACTTATCCCCCCTTCTCCTACTATCCTAGTTGAGTTAGTGCTTTCCCCACTCTATCCACTAGAGGGCAGCAGATCTCAGGCTTTGGAATACCATCTCTCACTGGTTGTAGAATCCAACTAGCTCTGTTGACCAGCCAGACTCTGCTATCTGTGCTTGTACTTTCTATTCATGTACTTACCCCCCGATCCCATGATTGCTTGAAAAGGGAATTATCCTAGGTAAGTCTGGGAGCTTTAATAATTAGACACATCAGACTATCACTACTTTTGTTACTGGTCCCCTCAGTTATCCCTCTGTATTAACCTCCTTTCCTGCCTTTGGCAATTTCTCTAAATATCTCTCTCTCTTTTCCTAAACTGTTTTACATAACTGTCTCCCCAGCACAGCTATACCTTTGATCACCCTGTTTTCTCTGCTACTTAGTAACAATATATGTCTCTTACCTTTCCTATGCCTGCAGAACTCAGTCTCTCTCCATAACTGATTGCCTCTCAGCCTCTCTCAGCTGTAACCCGCTCCGTTTGCCCTACGGGCTCACTCCGCTCCCCTACCCTACCCCCAATTTCCACCCACCCCCAGGGGTCCTGCACTTATACTTCCCTTACCACACCCTCTCTCTCTTCCAACCTGTCCCATACATCACCCCACCCCACAAAACCTAGCCACACCCCTACCTCCTTAACAATCACTTACAATAAGCCACTCCTTAGAGTACCTCTCCCATATCCTCCTACTCTTAATTCATCCATATACTATACCCCTCTCTTCTCTTCCTGTACTCTTATTATCTTCCTCTCCTCTACATCTCACTCCCTATTATATCCCTACACTTGAGTTCTTATTTTACAATCTCCTCCAAGATGCCTCTCCCTAATCTAACCAAGCTAACACTTACAATCTTACTCTCAACTACTATCATCTCAACCTACCTTCATACCTCCTTTGAAAAACTGCACAATTTCCATCTTAACCATTCCCACAAACAAACTGCAATCTACACACACATATGCTTCAACAGACATTCTAACATAACTTCCAATCCCAGTTACCTACTACCTAAATACCACAGGCTCTCCCACATCAAACTTAAACTACCCTCAGAAAAAAACTGAAACTGTTAACCTACCTTATATACAATTCAGGAACAAAACTAAATAATCCCTCCTTAAAAGATGGTGACGTCCACCCCAACCCTAGCCCTACCAACCCTACAATCCAAACAACTCACCCTAAACGCAATAGCTCTCTCCTAATAGGGCATCTTAATATCCAAAGCATCAATAATAAAGTAGCTCACCTTCATGCCCTCCTAGTATTCACTCCTTTGATATCCTCTGCCTCACTGAGACTTCATTGAAACCAGAAACTAAGGACAATGAAATTATTCCCCAAGGCTATAATATAGTGAGACAAGACCAAACAAAACATAAAGGTGGTGGAGTAGCAATTCTATTTAAAAATGGACTTCATATCTCTACCCTACCATCTAATCCAACCCAGGATAGCAACGCAGAAATCCTCATTACTAAGCTTTAAATCAACGTAAATAAATCTTTATACATTATCTGCATTTACATACCACCCGGAAATAATATCACTACAATTGAGTCTTTTCTTAGCTGGCTGTCTTCTACTTACCCCAAGAAACAATAATACTAGGTGACTTTAACATTGACTGGAAAAGTGTTAGTGCTGAAAATCCTACCTCTCATATTAAACTCCATGGCTTTACCCAAACCATAACCTCTACAACCAGAATTAACAAACCTAATAAGAAAGAGAGTACCTTAGACTGGATTCTCATAAACAAAGTGAAACAATCTTACAAAGTAGGTACCCTGCCAGATGATGTAAGTGATCATTTCTTGACCTACATCACTAGAGAAAAGAAGAATTTTCCAAACCTCCCCATCTTTAGGACAGCACACTCTACCAAACACTTTAAGGCAGAATTATTTCAAACTGAGCTTAAAGCATGCAATTGGAACCCATTAAAATCCCTTCCACTTGAAGAGGCTGTACAGTATTTTAACATTGCATTCTTATCTATCCTGGATAAGCATGCTCCCAAACGTTCCATTAGAATGAAGTCTAACCCAGCCCCATGGCTTTCAAATGAAACTAGGAATCAAATTCTACTTAGGAACAAAGTCTGGGCTAAATGGAGAACCTATAGAAATAGCTCTGATCATCTACATTTTAGGCAACTTAGAAACAGCATAAAAAAGGCAATACTTACAGATAAAAAAAACTACTATTGTAAACTTCAGCAAACTCATCAAAATAATCCCCAACAGTTCTGGTCTTGCATTAATAAGCTCCTTTCCCCAGGCAACTCCCGAACACCCACCCCACTTGATGCAGATCCATATACTCCCCATCAAACTGCCAATACCTTTAACTCTTTCTTCACTGACACTATACAATCTCTAGCTATGTCAACTTATCTCAGAAAACTCTGACCTTCCCATCAACTTACCACATTCTTTCTCTAAATTCAAACTACAACCCATCTCTACTTCTCTCATCTATAAATTTATTCAAAAACTTAAGCCATGTACTCCATCTGCTGACCAACTTCCTTCCCAATTTCTCCAAAAAGCAGCCAAAGTAATTGCCTACCCTATATCTATCCTTATAAATAGGACAATCCAAGAAGTAACCATCTGAGATATTTGGAAAATCTCCCACATTATCCCCTTACATAAAGGTGGGAACTCTAATGAGTACTCTATTGACCAATTGCTCTGTTATCTCCCTTAGCAAAAATTATGGAAAAATGCATTCACCAACAACTTTTACACCATCTCTCTCAATATAACTTAATAGCAAACTGTCAGCATGGCTTTAGGCCATCACATAGTACCACTGCTGACCTTCTATCCTTCACAGATACCATCAATAGAAACCGTAACAAAAACATCCTTTCATCTGCACTCTTTATTGACCTCTCTAAAGCTTTTGACATGGTTAACCATACCCTCTTAATCAATATTCTTGAATCTCTTTCCTTTGATTCTCTGGCCATTAAATGGTTCAAATCATACCTCAGCAACAGGCAACAAGCAGTCCTGTGGGAAAATCAAGTCTCATTCTTTTTACCTGTTACCATCAGGGTCCCTCAGGGCTCTATTCTTGGACCACTTCTCTTCTCATTATTTATTAATGATCTCAATGTAGCAATTCTTCAAGCCACTTGTATTCAATATGCAGATGACTCCACACTAATATGCTCATCAACCTCTCCATCTGAACTATATTCTCTTACTCAAGATGTTTTCAACACTGTAGAAACATGGTTTACCAAACATTGTCTCCTTCTTAATGTCAAAAAAACAAAACTCCTTCTCTTTACACCCACTACTAGGTCCTTCCCCTTAGACTTCTCAATCTCTTCAAATAATGGTACTGTTATTCTCCCTGACTCTACCACTAAACTTCTAGGAATAACCATTGACAATAATCTCTCATTTGATTACCATATAAACAACTCCATTAAAATAATAAACAGAAAAATAGGCTCCTTATACAGAATAAAACCTTTTCTAACCTCAGCAGCCAGAGCCAAGATCGCTCACTCCCGCCTAATCTCAACCCTTCTGTATGCTTCACCTATATTTACCAACCTTAAGAAAACCAATCTTAACAAATTAGCAACTTCCTATAATAACATTGCCAGATTCGCTACTGGCAGTCCCTTCAGAACCCATCACTGTTCTAAACTTAGACAACTAGATTGGCTGGAATTCCAAAACCAGCTGATAATCCCCCAACTCACTATTGTCCACAAGATATTTTACCAACCCAATAATACCCCTATACTCTCAAAACTCTTAGTCCCATATAATAATCTGAACTCCCTATGTTCTTCTAGCAAACTCTTTGCTAGCTTAACAAAGTCAAATAATACAGCTGGTGACTCTCTGTTTACTAACACAGCAGGAAAAAAATGGAACCTATTACCCACTGAACTAACTCTAATTACATCCTTGCCACTCTTTAAACAAAAACTTAGAAAACACCTCCAAATGCACTGGCTATGCCCTTGTAGTAACCCTGACTAACCATCCTCTTCACCCCTGTTTCTTCCTCTTCTTACCAAACTTCCAAACATTTACATGCTTTGTCTTGTAAATAAGACTGACATTATTTAAACTCTAATCAACTTATTATTTAAATCCTTCTACCTGATATGAACTATTGTATATAACTCTTACTATCTGTTTTAGCTGTCTTAAGCAATAATCTGTTCACTGTTACTGTTTCTCAAGTTTTTTTTATATCTATTGTACATAACTCTTACTGTATTATATCTATTTTAGCTTTCTTAAGTATTATTCTGATTACTGTAACTTTTCTCAAATGTTTTTATATCTAGAATGTAATAACTACCTGTTTCTATTTTGTTTATTAATCCTTATTTTACCATGTAACAATATTTTATACTTTTGTATATCTGTGTGGAGCTTTTCTCCCCGGGCCTCTACTGAAAATGGAAATATATCCAGCTAGACTAGCCCGGTCAACAAATGTAAAATAAATAAAATGAAAATAAATAAATAAATCTTTTTTGTGTGTGTGTGTGTGTGTGTGTGTGTGTGTGTGTGTGTGTGTGTGTGTGTGTGTATGTATACACACACACACACATATGTATGTATATATATATATATATATATATATATATATATATATATATATATATATATATATGGGTCTACTTTACTTAACCGAAAAATCACATCGCCGAAATTCATTTCACCGAGATGAATACACCAACAAACCAGAAGACTGACATCCAGAACACCGACATTCTAACCCGAGATAAGTAACAACTTGACTGTCCCAAAAAAATAAATAAATAAATAAACTAAACCCCCCCATATAGGGGCCTTCACACCCCACACCACCCTAACTAAATATACCAACTCCAAGATCGCACTACCATGGGGTAAGGGGCAAAGTTTAACAGGATGGCCAAGCAGTTACTTACCTCAGGTCAGAATGTCGATGTTCTGGATGTCAGTCTTATATATATATAAAAAAAAAATATATATACATATATATATATATATATATATATATATATATATATATATATAGCATTCTGCCCCATCGCCCAGAATGATACTGCAGTGCAAGGACAAAATGATTGACTTCAACAATTGGCTAAGCTTCTGGTGTCATTCTAATGGGATCCAGTATCTGTATGCCTTGGACCACATGGTCGACAGACCAAAATGCTTTGCCAGAGATGGGCTGCACCTGTTGCCCACGGGATTCGGGATACTGGCTAAGGCTTTTGCCGCACCTATAGTGCCTTTTTTAGTCAAGGTTCAAATGAAAAATTCACCACTGTTAAAGGAACAGGCAAGCAAAAACTGAGGGTAATGCTACTCAATGCTAGAAGTCTAGATCTCAAAATGCACTCACTTGAGGCACTCCTTAAAATGGAGAACATTGATATCTGTGCAGTGACTGAGACCTGGTTTAAGGCTCCAGAGATCACCCCTGCACTACCAGGCTATAACTCATACCACACTTTTTGGCCATATAACCTGGACCGGAACACCAAAGGCAGAGGTGTGCCCTTATTCATTAAGGATATCCACACCTCCAGGCTAGTTGCTCAGTATAATGCATCCGAGGTTATCCAAGTGCAACTAACTCTGGGCAAAACTGCAATCCAAATTGTAGCTTGCAACAGATCCCCCACCATGCCCCCAGATTCCCACTCCTCTTTTCTTGATATGCTGGAAAATATTAGGGTTCAACCAATCACCCTAATAATGGGTGATTTCAACTATCCCACCATTAATTGGGAAAACTACTCATGCACCAACTCCTTCACTCAACACCTTCTGGAATTCACAAAATCCAATGCCCTGGATCAACTTATCCATATCCCCACCAGGGGCACCAGTTTCCTAGACCTAGTCATTAACAACATGAGTGACCAGTGTTCCAAACCTGAAGTCAACTCCTCTTTGGTCCGATCCAACCATAAGTTATTCAACCTAGATATCCACATCCTGCCGCCACCCCTTATTAAGGAAACCATGGTAAAATATTTCTCCAAAGCCAACTTCATGCTTCTTAAGAGAGAAGTGGTGAACTTCATGACACCCATGCAGATGGACAATACAGTTACAACTGCTGAATCCTACACAGATGCACTCTATAACACTTACACAAGTGCATGGATCATGCTATCCCAAACAGAACGAGGATGCTATCCTCCAAAAACAGGAAGCCAATCTGGTGGTCCCCTGCCATAAACAAACTGTACAACAGAAGATAGAAACTGTTACAACAGAAGATAGAAACTGTTGCAAAAGAGAGTAAAATCCCATGAATGGAGGAGCTCCCTGGTCAGCCTCAGTAAGAAGTTGAGATCCCTTATAAGATCCTCTAAAGCTAGCTATGAAAACAAAATCACCACTGATTCTAAGGACAACCACAAAGCATTCTATAGCTATGTCAAGAATCTCAATGGCATCACCCAGATCTGCTCTGAGTTACAGCACAACTGCACGAAAATTACAGAACCAACTGATATTGCCAACATCCTGGCAGATAGGTGCAGTGCTAACTTTACCACCCTCTCACCCCCTAAAGGGCCCATATCTGTACAGGAAGAATGCAGCGTCCCTGTAATCACAACTATGCAGGTAAAAGCTGCACTCTCTAAAGCCAAAAACACAGCATCCATGGGACAGTACAACATCCCAGGCTGCATTTTACATGAACGGCAGAATGAACTGGCTCCCCACCTAAACACCATGTTCAATCAGGTCTATGTGAAATGAATGAATGCTTGAAATGTCGAATGTCATATGGTCGAGACCGTATGACTGACATTTCAAGTGTTCGAAGGTTGACTTTAATGGTGCCTTACAATGCAGAACGGGAGAATTCCCTTTTCTGCACAGAAGTCTGGTCTCGGAGTTGGTATATTTAAGTAGGGGAGTTGTGGGGGGTGCAGGGGAGCTTGCCCCCCTGCTCATACCATTAAGGTATGTTTTTCTTTTTTCTTTTTATTATATATTCGAACTTCCAAATATCGACCATATGTTATCGAACATATGGTATTCGACATTTTGGAAGTTCGAATATATAACATAGACACATTCAATCATAGCCTCACATCAGGCTTTGTGCCCACTGAATGGTGCATAGCAATAGTTACCTCCATCCACAAAGGGGGAGCCACCACTGATCCCAGGAACTATCACCCTATTAACCTGACGAGTCTGGTCTGCAAAGCCATGGAACGTATCATCATGGAACTCATAAACAAAGACATTGGTAACCTTCAAACCCTGGACCCCACCCAGTTCAGGTTGGTGAAAGGCAGATCATGCCTCCTGAACCTGATCGACTTCTTTGAGGCAGTCAACAATGCCGTAGACAAGGGTAAGGTGGTTCACACAGCCAATCTTGACCTCGCCAAGGCTTTCGGCACCATCTCCCATTCAGGAATTATACCTAAACTCACTAAACTAGGTATAAATCCCTACGTTACAAGATGGGTTGCAAACTGGCTCACTGACAGAACCCACACTGTAAAAGTTGCAGACTCCAAATCTGACTTCAAGCCAGTGACAAGTGGAGTACTACAGGGTTCAGTCCTGGGACCTCTCCTTTTAGGTATCTACTTCTCTGAAGTACAGGCTAACACAGAAGGCCTCTGGCCAATGAGGTTTGCAGGTGACTGCAAACTTGGAGACATAGTCGAGTCCCCAAATGATGTGGACATCCAAATGATGTGGGCCTCACTGAGACAGATGCCTGGTGTCAGAGCCATGGCCTCAAGCTCAATTCCAAAAAGTGCATTGTCATCCCCTTTGGTAAAAACTCTGTACCCATGAACTATCACATAGGCAGCAGTCTACTTAACACTGAATGTGTGATAAGACACCTTGGGACTCAGGTGGACAGTAGTCTCTCCTTTGATAATCACATCACCACAGTAGTCAGGAAGTCTTTCTACATGTCACACCTCATCACAAAAGGGTTCTCATCCAGTAAAAAAGAGGTCATTGTTCTCCTCTACTTGACACTCATTAGACCCATTATAATGCACAATGTCCCTTTTGGAATGTATCTCACAAGACATCTGCAGCAGCTGGAAAGGCCACAGAAGTACCTTACAAAGAGGATTACTGGCCTCAAACAGATGCCTTATACTGACTGTCTCAAAAAAACTCTAGCTTTACTCCATAGCATATTGCCTAGTCTGAGTTGATCTCTGCCTAACATATAAAGCTATGTCAATCCCAGAGCTGTTGGTCATGCTACACCTGAAGAAATCCCATTCCCTCCGAGCTACATGCTCTAGGGACCTAAACCTTGTCACCACAATAAACAGGACATGCTGGAAGGATAGATTCCTGTCCCAGAGACTTCCCATACTCTGGAACAAGCTAACTTATCTATACCAAGCAAAGCTCCTCATTAGCACTCTTCAAGAATAATCTTGATGAGTGGATGGGAAATAGGAAATACACCCCGGGGATCACTTCTGTGGCTCTGCTCAACAGTGGCACAGGAAAATAACTTTCTTGGGTGGCATAAGCCACGGAACCTTTTTGGCTAGGCTTACTTAGGCCCTTGGGCCGATAGCCTAGTACCTACCTATGAAGCTCTATGAACCTATATATATATATATATATATATATATATATATATATATATATATATAAAATCATAGAGAGAGATTGAGAGAGAAAACAAAGGATATATAGAGTTTGTGAAAAACTTACCTATGCATTTTGTCACATTTGTAGTCTTTTTTCACATTTTCCACATACACACACACACACACACACACACACACACACACACACACACACACACACACACACACACACACACACACACACACACACACACACACACACACACACACACACACACACACACACACATGCACACAAACTCATACCCCAGAACAAAATGCAGAAATTCTTTAGTCGTCACTTAAATCTTAAATCCTGTTTCTGATCTCCACTGAATAAAAATCCCTACTCCTCTTTCCTTTCTCTCATTTGATTTTTTTTCTTATTATGGCTTTTTATCTCTCTTCTGGTAATATTATATTATTGAATTTAGCATTGCCTGTGTCAACAGAACCTGCATTCCATAGACCGCCACCTCTGCACAGCTTATTGTGCCTTACTGATTTTCACATTTACTGAAGTGGACTGTACAATAAGGATTCTCTTTCTGTTTTCAGAAATAAACAAAAAAGAATAAAATATAACATAATACAGAGACACCCATCCTACATCTCCCACACAGTTTGAAATTACTTTTCAGAATAATTCCTTATGTTATTAGATTTATTTGTCTCCCTGTTTATGTATTTATCTGTCTGTTGTTTTTTTTTTTTGCTTATTTTTGTTGACCGTGAAAGTCTGACTGGGCAGAGCCCATTTTTTGTAAGTGATCCAAGCAGAGAAATACCTGCAAAACTGGATTATATACATTAATATATAGGATAGAAAACAGATCAGAATATGATTTAGTATGTGCATATTAAAGTAACATATACAGTAGAGATTAGGACTGTGTTATATATACTGGAAAATACATTATTTGGGGCATGAGATAAGTAGGAAGTGTATAAGATCAAATATAACTGAAGAAAATGTCAGAGATTACGTTGCTGATGGATATTTAAGCAATAATTCAGACCTGTGCATGGGTATCCTAGGATTCACCCACAAATAGTGTGGTTTGATCATGAGGCTTACACCCGAGTTATTAAACAAAGCCAGCTAGGGGTAAATCTTGATACACTCACAAACAGGAATATATTATTGCTATTATGGAATTGCATCATTTAAGAAACAAACTGCTTACCTTTGTTAAATAATTTATTCATATAAACTCACTTCAGTCTTCTTCTACATTATCTTCTATATGCCGATGTACTGCACATGCATATGAGGCTTACATTTCCATGCTTTCACAGTACATTAGTGCAGGAGAAGTGATGGAGAAAACAGAATCTCCATTGCTGTTTTTTTCCTATTAAAAAAATAAATAAAAATTTATGAGACAGAGAGAGAGCACACACATATTAGGAGAATCAGATAGGTTTCTGTTTGTTTAGCTTTGCTTAGTTTTGCAAAACATACTTGATTTTTCTTATATTTTGCTCTGTGCCTTAGCAGAAAGAAAAGGTCTAGCTGCTCAATAGTACTTCAGAGGCCAGACTTTTTCCATTAGTACATCCTTGATTTACAATAGGCAACTGCTTGGGCTGTCCATTCAGCATGTTCATTTCTAAATCATAACGAGCAATTATTCTAATATACCTTTTCGCTGAATTGTATTTACATTTCATAGTTTGTACATTTATGAAACTAGCTGAGTTGATAGTTACTGAGAAGGATTAAAATTGCTCTAACATTACAGAAAAAAAATATTTTCTCCAGAAGAGGTGGGACATCATGGGAAAAAAATGCAAACAGCACTATAACATTGACAGTGAATGCAAAGATTTTTAGGAGACAGTAATTAATGATGAGGGTTTTGGGTTGCAGTATTTATGCTATTAAGTATGTTTAATCAGCAGAGTGGGTAATTTTACTGAAGATCTTTTCACTTTTACCAGCAGTTCCTTTGAATATGATGGTGTGGTGGCTACCAAGAACATAGCTACATCTTCTGTATGTGTACATTAAGTTCTGTTTTGAAATGGGTGAGATGCTCTGCCTGTTTCAAGTGTTCAGGAATGGTATTCCAGAGTTTAGGATGTAATGGATGTAGATCAATTCCCAAGCCTTGTTATATAATTAAGCAATAAACAATGACTGGGTGTGGGTATATTGAAGCTTTACCTATGGTTGGTATGGATACATCATGAGGGCGAAACTCAAGTGATTAAACAAAACCAACCATGGGTAAATCTTCAGATTACCCATACCCACAAGTAAGTTAATGCTATTATAAAATGACATTATTTAGGAAATAAATTATAAAAATTACATTATTTGAGAAAAATTACCCACTTTTCTTAAGTAATATCTTTGTATAATGGTGCTGTGATGTTCCTCCATGCTGTTTCCACATTCTTCTGCATTTGTTGATGTGTTGCCCATGCGTACATGGCTTACATTCCCAGTACATCAGTACTGTGGAAAACAAACAAAGGAGGAAGGAAGATCTCCATTGTTTTTTTTTTTTTTGCAATTATAACATCTGGATGGTTGAGATATACAAGAGAGACAGAGCAGAAATACAAGAAAAATCAGGTATATTTCTTTAGTTCTGCAGAATGTACCTGATTTTCCCTGTACTTACTCTGCCCTTCATACATACCTCTCAATCACTTAGCTCAAGAAATGTGGACAAAGCCATAAAGAAAGGAACAGAGGCTCCCAATGGGGACTGATTATACTGTTGCTCTTATAAACTTAGAAAGCTGAGAGAATAATATTTGTGTTATTGTGAATTGTCTGAAAGACAGAAAATCTGAAACTGAAATATGTGTCATTATGTAGTGACTTTCTTCCTTATTGATTTGTCAGATAGCCACAAATTTTATAAGGAACGGCTAAAAAATATATGGCAAAAGTCTGCATAGTTGAGACTAATCCCTCTGTACCGTATATCAATAGAAAAAAAGTCTGGCCACTCAATTATCCTTCAGTGACCGGACCTTTTTCTATTGCTATATGCTCGATTTACAATGGGCATGCTGGTTGGGCTGAACAATCATTGTACAAGTTTTTCAATATTAACAAGCTATCACTTTATAATTTACTAATAGATAGGATTCTGTATTTGGGAGCAGGTCCCAAGCAGAAATGTAAAATCCTAGGGATTTATGCAATGCAGAGCATCTGTTAGGTATACAAAGGCGATAGTGAGCTGCAAGTAATTGTATATAAGCAAGGTAGTTTGGAAGTTCAATCCAACTTAGCTTGTTTAGTTGAAAGCAGTGATGAGTCTTGTAAGGAGCACTGATGACAAGATTTACTGTCTGGCTGTGGCATGTGTCCAGTTTTATTTTTAAGGTTGGCATTCAGGTTTCGTAGCACAGGGGATGCATAAAGGACAGTGTGCTGCAGGTAGCTTTATAGTATAATTGTCCTAGCAGTATCTGCATGGTGGTGCTTAATTCTGTAGAGTGAGCAAAGCCTCTTTTTTATATATGAAGGTGAAATCTTAGGTTGTCATTGAGTATTACTTCCATGAGTTTTGTATGAACTGCTGTTTTCACTTTATCAGTGTTTGTTGTTGTATTTATTGCCTTTTTCTCATTAAATCATTGTTTTGGGATGAAGACCATTAGTTTTATTTATGGAGGAATTTAAAAGTAGTTGAGCACTGGCAAGCAAGGACTCTGTGAAAGCATCCCTATCCTTTTAATATGGTATAACCTGCAGTGTGGTTTAAAGGATGAGTTCACCTATATCAGGGGGCATAAGTAACCATTTTCTCATTCTAGTTAAACTGGATTTTTAAAGCAATGCAAGCAGCTTCCATGTCATAGCCAAGCAAGGATTTTCAGAAGGGGTTCATTGTCATCATTAAATGCACATGCTTTTGTCTGAGATTGTACAAACCCTAAATACTTTCCAGATAAACTAGCTAACCATATGTCAATAGGTATAATATTTCTAAAGCCAGGCAGTCAGCTAAATTTTCACAAACCATTGCATACAAGTGTTTTCCATGAGTATACATCAAAGAATATTATCTTCTCCCCCATGTTATGTACAGGTCTGAAGTAAATGTTATGCCACATACCGTGGGTATGCAGCTGAAAATTATTTTGTTGTCACTTATAGAAATATGAGGAAAAGATGGAAGGATTTATATTTTTTCACATTGGTTTAGGTTCCAAACTCTATATGAAACAAATTGAAAAGAGCTTCAGAAATATTTTAAGTATTTTTCCTTTAGGCTTGTTTTCTTAACTTACTACAAACTAAGGGAACTTTTGTTGTAATATTGTAATGCTATGTAGAAATTACTATACTCTTTTCATTATTTTTACATTATGGTATGCCCCATATATGAATATGTGTGTGTGTGTGTGTGTGTGTGTGTGTGTGTGTGTGTGTGTGTGTGTGTGTGTGTGTATGTGTGTGTGTGTCTGTGCACGCGTGTGTCTGTGTGCATGCATGTATGTCTCACTCTATATATATATATATATATATATATATATATATATATATATATAAAGAGAGAGAGAGCATACAGTGTCATGTACATAAAAATGTAAAGATAAATATATATATATATATATATATATATATATATATATATATATATATAGTTGCTGTTATAGATATATAAATATAGTTACTGATATACAGCCATTTTATCAATATATATATATATATATATATATATATATATATATATATATATATATATATATATATATATTTATACACACACACATATACAGATATACACATACATATACTTATATTAGCAATTTCATAATGGGGATATGGTTGATACTGGCAATTTTGACCAAATCTCTCTGAATATCAATTCACTGAATCTCTGAGATGGCTTTCAACATAGGTCTTTTAAGAGGTAGCTCCAAGTTTATATACAGACAAAGAGGAAAAGGAGTGTCCATGATGCCCAAATGTACCATGTTGTGTACACCTCTGTGTACTTGTTTTGGTATGATTTTGCTGTTCAGCAACTACCCTAACTCAGTGCTCCATGCTGCTTTAGCATGAAGACGCGCAGCACTGTGTAGGTCTGGCCATACAGGCATGCTGAATTCTTATGAGGCATTCTGGGAGAGAAGCATATGCTAATTAGTAATCAGTATGTAGATAGGGAAATTAACTAAACACTGGGGATTACTCTTAATTATAAGTGCCTTAATGGCACTGACTGTATTACAGGGATCAAGGATAGGCATTTTATAAGACATCAGGGAATACTCTACATTGTAAGTGCCTTATCATTACCAATAGCAGTAAAGGGATTGAGGTACGGAGATTCACTAGACACAGGAAAGTATATTTAAGTGCAGTAATGGCACCAACATCACAAGGGATCAGGGTATGTGGATTCACTAGACACCAGGGAAGTATATTTAAGTGCAGTAAGGCACTAACATCACTAAGGGGATCGAGGGTGGGGAGATTCGATAACCGCCAAGGCAATGCCATAATAGCACATACAGTATTATGGTGATGAGGGGCTGCAGGGACACACTAGCCACCAGAGCAAACTAGATATATGAGCAATAATGGCACTTCAGCTATTACAGGGATGGGGAGAACCGCAGAACGGAGGCTGGCAGGTCAGTAACAGGTATGGAGATGTGGTGTGTGTGTGTGTGTGTGTGTGTGTGTGTGTGTGTGTGTGTGTGTGTGTGTGTGTGTGTGTGTGCATGTGTGTGTGTGTGTGTGCTCATGCATGTGAGTGTGTGTTCATGTTGTATGCACTTCTGTGCGAGTGTGAGTGTGTGTGTGTGTGTGTGTGTGTGTGTGTGTGTGTGTGTGTGTGTGTGTGTGTGTGTGTGTGTGTGTGTGTGTGTGTGTGTGTGTGTGTGTGTGCATTCATGTTTTGTATACATGTGTGTGTGTGTGTGTGTGTGTGTGTGTGTATGTTTGTGTGTCTGAGACTGACTGGGGTGGGGTGCCACTACTACATGAGCATCAGTTTACTAATGTGTTGTGCAGATCAGCAATGATCTAC
Source organism: Protopterus annectens (assembly GCF_019279795.1). Taxonomy (NCBI): domain Eukaryota; kingdom Metazoa; phylum Chordata; order Ceratodontiformes; family Protopteridae; genus Protopterus; species Protopterus annectens. The sequence continues at coordinate 334,950,459 of NC_056734.1, forward strand.
ACATTGTGGAGGTAAATGCAATTTAGAAACAATCCAACTAGATGATAAAGAGTTCTTACTTTGTCAACCCTAATGTATCTGTAAATCAGAAATTAGCACATCATGGAGCTGGGCCTTTTCAGCACATGCCTTCTGGCTTGTGCTGGTCCCTTTATTGAATTCCTGGGAGTAGTATTTCCTTTTTCTTTGATTTCTTCTTTTTTTTTTCTTACCACAGAATCTAAATTAAATAACCAATCAATATTAGTCTTTCAATGTGGATTCATATTTTAAGAAGAAAAACATACCTGTATTTCTAAAATGTCACATCTCTTACATCTGTGTAGGACCGACTTTTTCATACTTATTGAGAACAGGTAATCTCCGCTGTCTCTTTCAGGTTTTGCAATTTGCATGCAGAGAACAAAACCTGACTAGAGACAATCCTGTAAAATTCAAGTTAATTGCAGTCAGAGAGTTTGTACATTTCACAGTATATCAAGCAAACAATGTTGTTGTTGTGTCTTTCGGCTTATCCCGGTTAGGGGTCGCCACAGCGGAACTCCGGTCCGCTAATGTTTGGTAGAGGATTTTTACGTGCCGAGTTACCAGCCCTGATACACAATCTTCAACGAAGGCACGCCCATTCACGTATGCCTCCACACAGAACACGCTCTAGCTATCAAGCAAATAATAATAAATCATTATATAAAGAGGCAGAACGTTGATTTCCCTTATTTCTTTTATCATTTGAATTGAATGAAATAAAGAACACTTCCCTATAAAACTGTTTCCTAATTACACTGTATCTGCTAAATACTTTCTTCTTCTTCTGTAGTAAACAGATTATAATCATCAACAATATCTTGTATGTTTGAAAGTGTGCAGCTGCTATACAAGGGCATTTTGTATCATATGAAGAAAGAAACTGAAAAATCCAATTTACAAGCATACTACGTAAATAACATTTGGTGACTTTATTTATTTATTTTATTTTACATTTGTTAACCGGGCTAGTCTAGCTGGATATATTTCCATTTTCAGTAGAGGCCCGGGGAGAAAAGCTCCACATAGACATAAGCAAGGAGACATAAACAATGAGACATATTATTAATAAACACATTGATTAAAAAAATAAAAGATAAATCAAGTACTGATAAAAATATTAATTAAGATAAAACAAGTTGATAAAGTTACAAACTAAGGATTATCATCTAAATGTCGTGTCTAGAGTTAGGTCAGTTTTAAAGTTTCTAACATAATTCAAACAAGCTTAGCCATAAGGCTCCTACTAAAAAAGGAAAAAAAAAGAAAAGTAACAAGTGGTAGGAGAAGACAGAGAAAAAAAGTGTGTGATAAAGAGAGAGAGGAGAGGCAGTGGTCTAGAAATGAGAGAAGAAAATAAAAAGATAGACAAGATGCTATAGGAGAGGTAAGAGAGAAAGGGTTAGAGCATAGAAGGAATAGAAGGGAAAAGAGAGGTAGTTATTAGGTCTTGAGTACAAGATAGGTTAAAGGTCAGGAGAGGGGGGGAGAGAAGTAAGTCAGGTTTATTACATGAGCAAAGCCAATGATTTTGGAAGTACAGTTTGATTTGTTGTTTGAAGAGAGGTAAGGATGTGATTAGAGTTATATCCCTAGGTAGCAAATTCCATACTCGGCTTACAGTATTAGTGAATAATGAGTCACCAGCTAAGTTGTGGGCCTTTATAGATTTGGTCAAGAGTTTAGAAGAGGAGAGAAGGGAAGTAAGATTGTTATATGGGAGTAAGAGCTGTGATAGAATAGGGGTGTTATCAGGTTGGTACAGAATTTTATGGGCAATAGTGAGTTGTGAGATTATAAGATGATTTTCTAGTTCTAGCCAGCCTAGCAGTTTTAAATTAAGGCAGTGATGGGTTTTGAAAGGGTTACCAGTGGCAAAGCGGACAATATTATTATAGCAGGTTGCAAGTTTGTTTAGGTTAGTTTTCTTGAGGTTGTTAGTTTATGTTTCCCTTAATCACCGTTTACAGAAGGACAGTCTTTGAAAGGCTCAGAATTCAGAAGTATTGCAGGAGACATTTGGCTGTTTAGTATTATTTACATTTATAAGAATTTCCACATTATGTTTACATTTTTGATCTTTCATATTTGCAGAATGCATTCAAAGAGTCCTGTGCTAGATTCAGGACAGCCATTTAGACAAATATTAGTGACATTACTTTTTTGTCAATTCAAGTCATTACATCAAATTAACAAATACTGTGTTCACCGGCAATAAAAAATATAATAATACTCTTCCTTGTTTGACAGGAAACACAAACAGCAAACGTTTTTCCATGAGCCAGTCCCCTATATTGCATACCCACAGTTACATTGGTCCACACATCTCTTAACTGAAATATACTATAGCTGTATTGCTGCGTGAAATTTTTAGGTACCCTAAAAGGGATAATGTTAACCTGTACAGCTTATGCTTAGTTACTTCACAATGCTTCTCCAATTCCAAATGCATATTTTACTAAGCAATCTTTAGCAAATGCTTTTCAGCTCAATGAAACTACAACGCTTTTCCTCTTCACTCATAAGGCATATACATAGACAGACAATGTTCATTCCAACAACTTCAGCAAAATGTCCAAACTCTTATTCCACAGAGTAGATAGATGACTGACAACTTCTAATTAATATTAGAACTTTATTAACAGATAGATTAAAGTAGGCTAGCGCTTTCACCCGTAGGCTTCCTCAGGCCAATAACATTAAACAAAAGCTTGGTCTTTATATACATATTATATCCCCCTTCCTCTGATGTCATATCCTGTATAAATTATCCTGTATAAATTAATACAGTTAACGCTATAATTTCTATTTAATTATTGTCTGTTTATATATAAAATTATAACTTCTCTACAAACATGTATTAAGACTTCAAACCTATAAAATGTATAAAATAATGAATAAAAAATAAGTAAGAAATGATAAAACCATTAAAATGCATAAATACTTATACCAATTTAAACTTATATTTATAAGTAAATTAATGCATGTGCATATTCTGCACTGAACAATTCATTGTGTCTCATTTTCATTCTACATAAAATACTGTGTGTATATGAACTATATACAAAAGGTACCAGACTCAGTGAGGCTGCAACAAAGGACAATATCCATATTTGGATGTATATTATGTATTTTATATTATTTTATATTATTTTATAACTTCCTCGCTTTTAACACTGGTTTGATAGGAATCCTATCATTTAACCCTGGTGTATGGTCCACTCTGGGCCTAATTATCCACTTCATCTCATTTTGTTCTGTTTTATTAGATATATCCCCATGTCTAATAGTAGCTTTATTTACCTGGATAACCATAAATCTAAAAGCATGTTCCTTTGATGTTTCTTGTACATGTTTTGATAATTGCGTGCGGATTCTATCATTATAATATATAAATGTTCTCTTATCCGGTCCCCTTAACCTCGATCTGTCTTGCCACGTAAAATGCAGGACCAGCATATACATGTGGCAAGATAGACCACATGGTTTGTATTACGCAGTAAACGTACTTGGAATGCATAGCTTTCACGTTGTGTAGTAGGATGTATAAATATATCTGTTTCATTAATATATGAACAATACCTACATTTTATGGCATGGTTTCGTTGTACCAGTCTTCGTATGTTGACTAACTTCTCCTACTCTGTTTGGGCCACATAACATCCTATATAGATTGAGTTTATTTTTATACAAAAACTTAGGATGGCTACCTACTATTTCAAAAATCCTAGGATCTGTCATTAATATATCCCAGTGCTTCCTATATATATCTTTGATGTTTTTTGCATCTTGTGTATAATATATAGATACTTTAATATCATTCACCATTTGTTTTTCACCATCAAGTAGAATTTATAACTCCAGTATTTCCATTCCTGTCTGCAAAATGGATATGCCCCTAGCTCTCATAACTATCCATATCCATTAAACCCTGCATCTATTTCTTCGGTTTGTATGACCCGATCTAAGAATTTCTGTTTTAATTACTTATTTCATCCCTATATCCAGAACTGTTTGATTCAAGTCGTGAAACTCTCAGCCAACTTGACCTTTAACTATATTATTAAGCTATGAATTCGGATGCATGCTGGTTCTATGCGAATGTATTCCTATAACAGTTCTTTCTATAGGCCTTGATATTAAGAAGCCCGTTTGGTAGCCACTTTCCACATATACATCTAAATGAATGTGATTTCTCTTGATGTTACCATCGTAGAATTTTAGATAATTGGCCGCCAACTGAGTTTACGCCTTTTTCTAAGAAGTCAGAAAGCTCTACTTCTTCAGCTCCCCAAATGAGAAAGAGATCATCTACAAAACGTGTGTAGAATTGAACTTTCTCTTTAAATTCTATAATTTCAAACAAACACATATCTTCCCAATCTGCCATTATCAAGTTGGCGTAGCTATTAGCACAAGAAGTGCCCATAGCTACACCATCCTGTTGTATATACACTTGGCCATTAAATGTAAATACATTATTGGACAGGACTATTTCCATTAAGTCACAAATAACTTCAGTATGGTCTTGTGTATAAGTCTCGTCCCTCTGTAGACATCTATAAATGCATGCTATTGGTATATATGGTTGGTTTGAGTTTGGCTAGGAGTATTTGGATAGTATTGGTAGGAACAGACTTAAGTGTGAAAGGTATGGTATTGATTTGGGCCTGAGGTGGTTGTGGGGTGTTGCAGGAAGTGATGTTGTTTAAGAGTTTGAGTATTGAGGAGGTGAAATAGTTATTAAAGCTGGAGGCTATGTCCAGGTCTGTACCTGGCATATTGGGGGTGGGAGTGGTGTTTTTTTCCTGGCTGTAAGATGTTATTTATTGTTGACCAAAATTTTTGCTGTTTGGTACTGTATTTGTTTTGCTGAGTGATACAGTAATTTTATCGCGCTTAACCTGCTTTTTTGCTTTGTTCCTGAGCTTGTGAAAGGTTTGCCTAGCTGTGGGTGATCTGGTGTGGTACCAGGTTTTCCAGGTTTTATCACTGGCTCTAAGTAGGGCTTTTGTGGCTTTCTGGACACAAGGGGTTGGGTTGGTATGTATCCTGACAGTAGTTTTTAAGGGGCTAGTTGATTTTGGATATTTAGAAATGTGGAGTTGAAGTAATCAGCTGCTTTGTCTAATGAAAGGGTTTTTATGGGAGACGAGTTGCAAAGTTGCAAGGCTCTTATGAAGTGGTCTCTAGGAAAAGTTTTGTTAGAGCAGGTTTGTAGAAGGGAGGGAGAGTTAATTATTTTAAGTTTGTGGCTGAGGATAAAAGTGGGGCTGTGGTCGCTCAGAAAGTTTGGTAGGGTGCCACAGTGATGGGCAATATTTGGATGATTTGTGAGGATCCAATCAAGCATAGATTCTGTCTTTGTGGCCTTACCAATGTGTGTAGGAGTAACTATAAGTAGGGTGAAGTTATATAGGTTAATGTGGTGGGTGGGGGTGGGAGAATGGATGGAGTTCCAGTCAATGTTTACATCACCTAGACATTGTTTCTTAGGGAGGGAGTATAGGCCCAGAAGTATAGATTCTAGGAAACCAATATTATTATAGCAGGTTTACCAAGTTTGTTTAGGATTAGTTTTCTTGAAGGTTGTTAGTTTATGTTTCCTGTCACCGTTCCCTGAAGGACAGTCTTTGAAAGGCTCAGAGAATTCTGTTAGAAGTATTGCAGGAGACATTTGGCTGTTTCTAGTATTATTTCTACATTTATAAATTTCCACATTAATTTGTTTACATTTTGATCTTTCATATTTGCAGAAATGCATTCAAAGAGTCCTGTGCTAGATTCAGGACAGCCATTTAGACAAATATTAGTGACATTACTTTTTGTCAATTCAAGTCATTACATCAAATTAACAAATACACAACCTGTGTTACCGACAATAAAAAATATAATAATACTCTTCCTTGTTTGACAGGAAACACAAACAGCAAACGTTTTTCCATGAGCCAGTCCCCTATATTGCATACCCACAGTTACATTGGTCCACACATCTCTTAACTGAAATATACTATAGCTGTTGAAAGTTTTAGGTACCCTAAAAGGGATAATGTTAACCTGTACAGCTTATGCTTAGTTACTTCACAATGCTTCTCCAATTCCAAATGCATATTTTACTAAGCAATCTTTAGCATCAAGCAGAAAGACCACAATTACTCAGCCTCAACTTAGCATGCACATTAATCCAAGATCAGCTGGAGTCAAATATTATTACATCAGAATATAACAGTAAAGAAATAATAACTAACAGAAACGAATAGTGCAACAGTCACAGTAGATTTTATTAACATGTAACAAGTCTTCAGTGTTAATGAATGTGCTATCAAAAAATACAGTGGTAGCATCACTGAGTTTGCACACATGGAAAACAAGATGGTTAAGAAGTGGATAGGCTGCAGCATTTCAAACACCTGACATATTTTATTTAACATTTATTTAACATTTCTTTGCCAGGATAGTCAGACTAGAGTCCTGTGGAGAAAAACTCCATAAGTTTACAGAGAGAAGAAAATTTTACAGAAGAGACATTGCAGAGTAGTAGCATACATATTGTAGACTTTACAGCTGTTAGTATACAATAAGAAGAGATTCCCCCTTTTGGTTGAAAATATAAATGTACAAAATATACAATGAGAGTAGATAAGAACCTGGTAGAGCACTGCAAGATGTTTCACAAATGAATAAGAGTTTATAAATGTTTAAGTTTCCATATATGCATTCAAGCAAATATACATGTAAGAGCATATACACATATATACACATACACACACACACACACACACACACACACACACACACACACACACACACACACACACACAAACACACACACACTCACATATAGGTTATTGCTCACACATGGATAGGTATAGTTAGATGGTAGTGTCTGTGTTGTCCAGGACAGATTGGGTGTAGAAATAATGAGTGGATGAGGCTTCAGGGGGGTCAATTACAGTTGCATAGATGATTGGTGAAGAGATATGTTTTAAGTAGACTTATGAAGGAGGGTGTGGAGTTTTTTAGTCTGAGGTCAGGAGAAAGATTGTTCCAAATTTTTGCTATTTCATGTGGAAATAGTGATTCACTGGAGTTGTTTTTGCATGTGATAGTTTCAATTAAGGCTTTGTTGGAGGACTGAAGTTGTCTATTTGAATTGTAGAAGTTCAGCATGCCAATCAGGTTGGGGTTTTTCTCGGGATAGTACAGAATTTGATGAGCTAGGCTGAGCTGATGGTACCTTAATGGGTTTGGAAATTCAAGCCAGTGCACTGCTTGTAGGGAAAGGCAGTGGTGGGATCGTGATTTGGGATTGGTAGTGAATCTAGCAATTTTGTTGTAACAGATGGAAAGTTTATTAAGGTCAGTTTTGTAAAGCTTAGTTAGAATTGGGAATGCATGAAGTAGAGTAGATAGGAGGTGGGTCCTGGCTATTGTAATTCGAGATTCGGTGGTTAGATAACTTTTACAGTGATAGAGGGAACCTAGCTTTTTGTGGACTTTAGTGATGGTTGTTGATATGTGCTTTGTGAATTTGAGTTGCTGGTCAATGGTAACTCCTAGAAGTTTAGCCTCAGTGACAGGGGTGATTTGGATTTTGCTGGCAGAGAGTATAGAGAAGGTAAGGTTGTATGTTTTAGTAGAGTAGAATAATATTAATTGTGTTTCTTGGGATTTAGTATGAGTTGTGAGTTGCTAAGCCAGTTCTCTATTACAGAGAAGGCTTCTTGGGCTTTTTGTTGCAGAAGTTGAATGTTGGGTGCAGAACATATGAGAGTTGCGTCGTCAGCATATTGGACTATGTCGGCTTTAGAGGTAGCTGATTGGAGTTGGTTTGTGAAGATATTAAAAATAAGTGGTCCTAGGATTGATCCTTGTGGCATGCCAAAGGAGGTTGGGAGTGGGGGGATAGAGAGTGATGTCATTTGATGGATTGTTGGCAGTTATCTAAATAGGTTTTAAACCAGAGGAGGGTGGGGTTGTTAAGGTTGAGGTCAGACAGACAAGACAGTAGTTTATTATGTGAAACTGTGTCAAATGCCTTGGATAAATCTAGGAAGGTAGTTGAGACAAATTTACTTAGATTCCTGTGGGAGTGTTTAGTATTGGTGAATTTGAGTAGGGCAGTAGTGGTGCTGTGGAATGGGCAAAATCCATGTTGGGTTGAGGAGAGAAGGTTATTGGTGAGGAGATGGGAGATGAACTGGTAATGAATGCATCTTTCTAGGATTGTGGAGAGAGAATTACAATTGGTCGATAGTTGAAAAGGTCTAGGGAGGGGCCATCTCTGTGGAGTGGTATGATATATGAGGCTTCCCACAGTGATGGAATGGTGTGTTCGGTGATGGATCTATTTATTAGAAGTGAAATGGGATAAGCTATAGTTGTGGATGCAATTTGGAGGTATTCGGCAGGAAGGTTATTGGCTGCAAGGGTGGTTGGCTTGAGTTTGGCTAGGAGTATTTGTATAGTATTGGTAGGAACAGACTTAAGTGTGAAAGGTATGGTATTGATTTAGGCCTGAGGTGGTTGTGGGGTGTTGCAGGAAGTGATGTTGTTTAATAGTTTGAGTAATGAGGAGGTGAAATAGTTATTAAAGCTGGAGGCTATGTCCAGGTCTGTACCTGGTATATTGGGGGTGGGAGTGGTGTTTTTTCTGGGCTGTAAGATGTTATTTATCGTTGACCAGAATTTTTGCTGTTTGGTACTGTATTTGTTTTGCAGAGTGATACAGTAATTTTATCGAGCTTAACCTGCTTTGTTGCTTTGTTCCTGGGCTTGTGAAAGGTTTGCCTAGCTGTGGGTGATCTGGTGTGGTACCAGATTTTCCAGGTTTTATCACTGGCTCTAAGTAGAGCTTTTGTGGCTTTCTGGATGCAAAGGGTGGGGTTGGTATATATCCTGACAGTACTTTTTAAGGGGGCTAGTTGGTTTTGGATATTTAGAAATGTGGAGTTGAAGTAATCAGCTGCTTTGTCTAATGGAAGGGTTTTGATGGGAGACGAGTTGCAATGTTGCAAGGCTCTTATGAAGTGGTCTCTAGGAAAATTTTTGTTAGAGCAGGTTTGTAGAAGGGAGGGAGAGTTAATTATTTTAAGTTTGTGCCTGAGGATAAAAGTGGGGCTGTGGTCGCTCAGAAAGTTTGCTAGGGTGCCACATTGATGGGCAGTATTTGGATGATTTGTGAGGATCCAATCAAGTATAGATTCTGTCTTTGTGGCCTTATCATTGTGTGTAGGATTAACTATAAGTAGGGTGAAGTTATATAGGTTAATGTGGTGGGTGGGGGTGGGAGAATGGATGGAGTTCCAGTCAATGTTTACATCACCTAGCACAATTGTTTCTTGAGGGAGGGAGTATGAGGCCCAGAAGTATAGATTCTAGGGTGGTTAGGTTGTCACCTGGGGGTATATAGATATCCAGTAGGTTTAGGTGCTTATGTTGGTTAAGGGAGATTTTGCAAATATAATCTCTACATTGTTGAAGTTGGGGGAATCTTTTTGAAGGATCTGGAGTTGTATGTTGGTTCTGTGAAGTAAAGCTAAGCCTCCGCCTCTTTTATGTAGCAGGCCTGCCTGTGAATGTTATACACAGGTGGGTGATGGAATTATCTTTAATATGTGGTTTGAGCCATGTCTCTGTGATAAGAATAGTATCAGGGTTATACAAGGAGATGGCAGCATGAAGGTCTTTTATTTTATTCATGATACTGTGGGTATTCATATTTAGTATCAGTAAGTCGGTGGGTTTGTGCTTAGCTGGATAGTCATGGGTTCATGGCTTATTAACAGTAGTTGCTAGCCCAGGGTTGGAGTGAATATCTCCTCCTAGCAGTAGCTGGGAAGTTATACAGGTGATAGCTTTTAGGTATTGTATGATTAGGTAGTGAAATTGTAGACTTGTTTGCTTTCTAGATGGATAGAAGTGGTACATGGGAGGGGCATGGTATATGGGGGATAGGGTGTATATGGTGGGGTATATGCTTGCGTGGGTGGGGGTGATAGTAATGTTGTGGGCTAGGGTGGGGAATATGGAGTGGATACAGTGAGTGATTGTGATAAGATAAGAGGTGCTGATGGTGGCCATGGAGAGACAGGTGAATAGGGAGGTTAATCACAGGAGGGTATAGTGGAGATGAGACTGGGGATAATGAAACATACTGGGAGTGAGGTTGTGGAGTTAGAGGAGGTGTTTATATTTGGTGAGGGTGTGCACTGTGTGAGTAGGAGATATGGGTGTGGATATTGAACTGGTAGATGGGCTAGAGTGGTGGGAAGTGAAAGGGCGTGTGTAGATGGTACTGATGGATGTAATTATTGGATAATGGGAGGATGAAGGGAGGGTCTTAGTAAAGGAGGTTGTCTATAAATTCAGATTATGCAGGGGTGGGTGGGAATTTGGGACAGGGATGGGAGAGGAGTGAGCCCTTAGGGCGAACAGAGCGGGATGAACCAATCAAGGTATGTGCAACAACATCAATAATGTTAGTCCTTCTTTTGTTACCAATGCCTTTTTTTTTAAAGGAGTGAAAGGCATTTTTAATTTTACCAGTACGTTTAGCTGTAACAGCAACAAAGAAGTGGAGAAGGCAGAGCCGAAAACAGGCACTATGTAATTGGAAAAAAGTGAGCATGAAGATTTTTTTTTTGGTAGCAATAACAGATGCTAAAATTCAGAGCTGGTCTTAAGCACAGACAAACTAGGTAGTTGCCTGGGAAGCTGTTTTATTTTGATACAAATGGGAATATTTTCCTTTGTTGGTTATTTATTTTTTTCTGCATTTCATTTATGTATAGGCAAAGTGCAGGAAGTAATCATGTTTCATGACAAAAAAAAAATAGCTCATTCAGTCATTAAGCACAACAGTTTATTGAGATGAATAGAGTTGAATTTCATTAATATATTGTAAGACATTTGTCTGTTGAGTGTACCAGTTAGCTATGTTTTTTTTTAAATTATAGGTTCATAGGTAAGTACTAGGCTATCTGCCTGAGGGCATCTATAAGCCTAGCCAGAATGTGTTGGCTTTCGCCACCCCCTTAGATTAGTTCCCTGTGCGTCTGTCCAGCAGAGCCATTAGTTCCCTGTGCTTCTATCCAGCAGAGCCACTGCAGTGATCCCCGTGGTAAAAATTCTGTTTCCCATCCACTCATCAAGGTTTCTCTTGAAGAGTGTTAGTGAGGGGCTCTGCCTAATGTAGATTGGAATCCTGTTCCAAAGCATGGAGAGTCTCTGGGACTGGAATATATCCCTCCAGCATATCCTATTTATCATTGTGGTGAGGTTTAGATCCCTAGAGTGTGTGGCTCTTGGGGATTTGTTTTTTTTTTTTAGGTGGAGCATGTCCATCAATTCTGGGTTTGACATGGCCTTGTATGTCAGGCAGAGATCACCTCTGAGTAAGTGGTATGCAACTGAGTACAGCTGGAGTTTCTTCAGTCAGGCTGCATAGGGCATCTGTTTGAGTCCAGTAATCCTCTTGGTGACATACTTCTGTGGTCTTCCAGCTGTTGCAGGTGTCTTGTAAGGTACATCCCAAATGGGGCATTGTACTCTATGAACCCTTTTGTGATTAGGTGGGCCACATAGAAGGATTTTCTAACCACCTTGGCAATATGATTATCAAAGGCGAGATTACTGTCTACTTGGGTCCCCAGATCCCTTATTACATTTTCTATATTTAGAGGGCTACCACGTATGTGGTAGTTCATGGGTACTTTATTTTTTCCAAAGGGGATGGCTATGCACTTTGTGGCATTTAGCTTGAGGCCATGATTTTGACACCAGGTATCCGTCTCAGTGAGACCCACCTGGAGTATGTCTGTATCAGCCAGAGAGTCAATTATGGCCCTCAGTTTGCAGCTGTCTGTGAACTTGGTCAGCCGTAGTCCTCCTGTGCTTGCCTGTAACTCTGAGAAGTATATACCGATCAGGAAGGGTCCCAGGACTGATCCCTGGTGAACGCCACTTATAACCGGTTTAGAGTCAGACCTAGAGCCTGCAACTCTCACCATGTGGGTTCTATCTATGAGCCAATTGGCAACCCATCCTGTGATGTAGGGGTTTATGTTTAGGCTAGTGTGCTTGTCTATAATACCAGAATGGGGAAATGATGTCAAAAGTCTTTACGAGGTCTAGGTGGGCTGTGTGGACCTCCTTTCCCTTGTCTAAAGCCTTGGCAACTGTCTCAAAGAAGTCCACCAGGTTTAGGAGGCATGATCTGCTCTTAACAAAGCCAAACTGGGTATGATCCAATGTTTGGAGGTTCCCAATGTCTCTGTTAATGAGTTGCATGATGATGCACTCCATTGCCTTGCAGACCAGGCTAGTCAGGCTTATAGGGTGATAGTTCCTGGGGTCTGTTGTGGCTCCACCTTTGTGGTACCACTCTATGAGTATGTAGCCTGTAGAGAGGCTAAGTTTGAACAGTGTGTTTAGGTGAGGGGTTCGTTCATTTTGGAGCTCGTGTAAGACACAGCCTGGGACACCTTCCAGTCCCATTGAAGCTGTGTTTTTGGCTTTGGATAGGGCTGTTTTAACCTGTGTGTCAGTGATTGCTGGGGCTCTACATTCTTCTGGTATGGTTATGGTCCCTTTAAGGGGTGAAGTCTGCACTAAGCCTGTCTGCCAAAATGTTGACAATATCAGTCGGTTCAGTGTATTTTGTGCCATTCTGCACTAACTCAGAGCAGATCTGAGAGTTTCCACTTTGGGTCTTGATACAGCTAAAGAATGCTTTGTGGTTATCTTTGGAGTCCTTGGCAATTTTTCTTTCGAAGCTAGCCTTTGATGATTTTATGAGGGATCATAGTTTCTTTCTGATACTGATCAGGGATGTCTTTCCTTCTTGGGATTTTACTCTTTTCTGTACTAGTTTCCTCCTTCTGTTGTATAGCTTATTTATGGCAGGAGTCCACCAGACTGGTTTCCTTTTCTTGGAGGAGTGAGTCTTGGTTTTGCTTAGACCCATTATAGAGTACAACGCCACTTTTGAAATGTACCTCACAAGACATCTGCAGCAGCTGGAAAGGCCACAGAAGTACCTCACAAAGAGGATTACTGGCCTCAAACAAATGCCCTACACTGACCGCCTCAAAAAACTCCAGCTTTACTCAGTAGCATATTGCCTACTCCGAGGTGATCTTTGCCTAACATATAAAGCTATGTCAATCCCAGAGCTGTTGGACATGCTACACCTAAATAAATCCCATTCCCTCCGAGCTACACATTCTAGGGACCTAAACCTTGTCACCACAATAAACAGGACAAGCTGGAGGGATAGATTCCTGTCCCAGAGTCTTCCTATACTCTGGAAGAAGCTACCCATCTATGTCAAGCAAAGTTCTTCATTAGCACTCTTCAAGAAAAATCTTGATGAGTGGATGGAAAATAGGAAATACACCCCAGGGATCACTTCTGTGTCTCTGCTCGAGAGTGGCACAGGAAAATAACTTTCTTGGGTGGCGTAAGCTAGTGAACCTTGCTGGCTAGGCTTATGTAGGCCCTTGGGCCAATAGCCTAGTACCTACCTTTGAACCTACCTATGAACCTATGGATACCATGAGCCATGCATTCTTGCAGGTGCTCATAGAGTGCCTTTGTAAGAGATTCAGCAGCTTGCACAGTGTTGTCCTTTAGCATGGGGGCTGTGAAGCTTTCCATCTCAGTCTTAAGTAAAGTGAAGTTTGCTTTTGAAACGTTTTTTACGGCGGTTTCCTTGATTGGGGGTGGGGGCAGAATGTGGATATACAGAATGATTAGTCTATGGTCTGATCTAACCAGCGAGGGGTTGACCTCCGGTGTAGAACACCAGTCACCCATGGTGGTGATGACCAGGTCCAATATGTTGTCATCTCTGGTGGGGGTGTTGACCAGTTGATCCAGAATGTTCGAGTTTATAAATTCTAGGAAGCATTGGGCAAGGGAGTTAGTACTTGAGTAGTTCTCCCAGTTAATGTTTGGGTAATTGAAATCACCCAATATTAGGGCATTTGGTAGGACCTTCATATTTTCCAGTGTCTCCAGAAATGCGGAATGTGGGTCCTGGGTCATGGTGGGTGATCTGTAGCAAGCTACAATTTGAATTGCAGTTTTACCCATTGTTAGTTGCACATGGATGATCTCTGAGGCATTGTGCTGTGCCACTAACCTGGAGGTGTAGTTATCCTTGATGAATATGGATATACCCCCGCCTTTTGTGTTTCGGTCCGGGTTCTGTTGCCGAAAAGTATGGTATGAGTTATAGCCTGGTAGTGCTGGGGTGCTCTCTGGAGCCTTAAACCAGATTTCTGTTACTGCACAGATATCGTTTTCTCCATACTGAGGAGTGCCAAGTGCATGCATTTTGAGGTTTAGACTTCTGGCATTGAGTAGCATTACCCTCAGTTTTTGGTTACTTGTGCTATTTATGGTGGTGGGTTTATCTTTTGAGCCTTGCCTAAAAAAGGCACTATGGGGACAGCAAAAGCCTTGGCCAGTATTTGAAAGCCTAAGGGTGACAGGTGCAAGCCATCTCTTGGGAAGCAACGTGGCTTGTCAAGCATGTCATCACAGGAGGACAGATACTGGATCCCCTTTGAATGACACCAGAAATGTAGCCAATTGTTGAAATTGATCATGTTTTCTTTATACTGTGGCTTCATTCTTGGTGAGGGCAGGATGCTACTCAGGGTCAGGGTCATACTGGCCTGGGCTACGTGATCAGAGAGCTCTTCCATGTCTCTTTTCATGTAGTCCAGGGAGGTACATCTCAGGTCATTCACACCAACATGGACAATAACAGAGTCGTATTTGTACTTGTTCTGGAGCAACCTGAGTGCTTGTGTTATGAGGCAGATCCTGGTGCCCACCAGGCAGCTAACTGTATAAACTCCAGCTGGCCTGCAACTCCTACCAGCAATGGCTAATTGGAGTAACCTAATTTCCTAATGAATCATTCCATATAGTGCAGCAACTTATCACTCGGACAGCATGTAACATGTGTCAGTGACTGTCTGAAATAAGAAGATGACATCAACATGAAAACAGGAAAACATAGCCTCCCCAAGTAGCATGCCATGAAACCTCTCCAATAACAAACTCCATGAGTAGCAAACACATACACTAACAAACTAAATAAATAAATCATTAAACCACATACTCCATCCACCAACTAAAAAACGTAGTGCAACTTCCAACTAAAATAAATCAATGGTGAATGGTGGTGATGATGATAATGAACATGAAGAAGGGGCCGCAATTAAAAGCAAAGACAAAAACACTCCTCTGTATAGGCATGAATTGACACCACTGCTAATCATGGTTCAGTACTACTACTCTCACAACCAACTGGCAAACCTTTGCTGTATTTCTCAACTTATACTGAACTATTGTTGCCAGAAAATGGCGCAGCCTTATGCTTTCAATTCCTAAGGTGATGTTATCTTTTTATTATTACAGAATGTCAACAATACAGAGGTTCAACACTGACTGAGAGATTAATTGCGTCTGCAATTACTCTGATTCGACAGGAAGTTAGAAAGCCAACTAATAGATGTTTATCATTGTTACAGTTTGTAAACAGCATAATTGTTAATCAACAGACATAGCATATTATAAATTTGTTGCCACTGCTGATGCTTAGATGCTGAG
Source organism: Protopterus annectens (assembly GCF_019279795.1). Classification (NCBI taxonomy): domain Eukaryota; kingdom Metazoa; phylum Chordata; order Ceratodontiformes; family Protopteridae; genus Protopterus; species Protopterus annectens. Next base: position 334,966,110 of record NC_056734.1, read on the forward strand.
CAAAACAGCAGTTGGAGTCACTGGTCATGAATGCTTTCAAGCTGGAGTCTGTGTCAGTCTCAGTAGCTGGCATATATATAGTGACAATTTGTGTGTGTGTGTGTGCATGTGTGTGTGTGTGTGTGTGTGTGTGTGTGTGTGTGCATGTGTATACACAGGTATGCAATAAAAATAGATTACCTTCAAATGCAGTACTCCAACAATTGTCTATGCATCCTTGTGGTTAGGAGACTGTTTATTATGTTTGCTGGTGTTACTGGCAAATCATATAAGTTCACACTTTTAAAAGTATATTTTCATGTCTATTATAAATGTTGCATACTTTTTTGGAATTGCAGAACTGCTTAATGACTTTACATTTAGGAAATGTTTTGAATATTTATTTTCTGTGTTTTGCTTTAGAAAGTGGTGTAGCATACATTGGGTCTTGATTGAAGCAGAACTGTCACATGACATTTCACTGTTTTGGGTGGGTGTGTTTAACTTTTATTTGCAGAAAACAGGCAGACATAGCAGTGCTTGTGAAATGATCCCCTGCAATGTTCAATGTTTGACTCAGTTGTACCATAACTAGTTTGTTTATTAAATGCCTTTAGCCTTGAAAGTGTATCTACTTTTACTTTCAGCTTCAAAGTTTTCATTACTTTTATAATTAGGATGGGGTTTATAGAGGACAACAGTCCCAATTAAGATTAAAGTGGATGCCTTGTCTTGTCTATCCTTATTTGTAAATGTAGTGACTTATTTAATACTGTATTTGCTATTTATAGTTGAGGTTAATGGGTATGGCAGCCCCCCCCCCCCCCGAAGACTGCAGTTGGCCTTTTTAAGACTGCATTTGGTAAACTGAGATATTAAGAATGGATGATGGGTTACTGCAGCTTGCTGAATAACACTGCTGCCTCATTTACTCCCCCACCCATAGACAACACATTTTGTATCATAGGAGCTTCGAGAGGTACAAAAAAAAATAATAAACAGCTGAGACAGTTCAACCACTGCAATCATAAGAGGGACTGCTACACCATAACTGCCTGCTAGTAAAAATAACTGAAGCATCACAGAGAAACTTGAGCGACTATAATAACATGTTTCATAAAAGCTGGGGAAAAGGAGCAGTACATCAGCCATCAACTGTGTGTGTCATTCAAGCAAAGGATTTTGCAATATTTAAAAAATGGATATTTTTTAACTATTTTACTATAAGCTGGCTAGGCTTATGTAGGCCCTTGGGCCAGTTTTGCACATAGAGTACCTTTGTAAGAGATTCAGCAGCTTGCACAGTGTTGTCCTTTAGCATGGGGGCTGTGAAGCTTTCCATCTCAGTCTTAAGTAACGTGAAGTTTGCTTTTGAAATGTTTTTTATGGTGGTTTCCTTGATTGGGGGTGGGGGCAGAATGTGGATATACAGAGTGATTAGTCTATGGTCTGATCTAACCAGCAAGGGGTTGTCCTCCGGTGTAGAACACCGGTCACCCATGTTGGTGATGACCAGCTCCAATATGTTGTCACCTCTGGTGGGGGTGTTGACCAGTTGATCCAGAGTGTTCGAGTTTATAAATTCTAGGAAGCGTTGGGCAAGGGAGTTAGTACTTGAGTAGTTCTCCCAGTTAATGTTTGGGTAATTGAAATCACCCAATATTAGGGCATTTGGTAGGACCTTCATATTTTCCAGTGTCTCCAGAAACGCGGAATGTGGGTCCTGGGTCATGATGGGTGATCTGTAGCAAGCTACAATTTGAATTGCAGTTTTACCCATTGTTAGTTGTACATGGATGATCTCTGAGGCATTGTGCTGTGCCACTAACCTGGAGGGGTGGTTATCCTTGATGAATATGGATATAACCCGCATTTTGTGTTTCAGTCTGGGTTCTGTGGCCGAAAAGTATGGTATGAGTTATAGCCTGGTAGTGCTGGGTTGCTCTCTGGAGCCTTAAACCAGGTTTCTGTTACTGCACAGATATCGATGTTCTCCATACTAAGAAGTGCCTCGAGTGCATGCATTTTGAGGTCTAGACTTCTGGCATTAAGTAGCATTGCCCTCAGTTTTTGGTTACTTGTGCTATTTACAGTGGTGGGTTTATCTTTTGAGCCTTGCCTAAAAAAGGCACTATGGGGACAGCAAAAGCCTTGGCCAGTATTTGAAAGCCTAAGGGTGACAGGTGCAAGCCATCTCTTGGGAAGCAACGTGGCTTGTCGAGCATGTCATCACAGGAGGACAGATACTGGATCCCCTTTGAATGACACCAGAAATTTAGCCAGTTGTTGAAATTGATCATTTTTCTTTATACTGTGGCTTCATTCTTGGTGAGGGCAGGATGCTACTCAGGGTCAGGGTCATACCGGCCTAGGCTACATGATCAGAGAGCTCTTCCATGACTTTTTTCATGTAATCCAGGGAGGTACATCTCAGGTCATTCACACCAACATGGACAATGACAGATTCATATTTGTACTTGTTCTGGAGCAACCTGAGTGCTTGTGTTATGAGGCAGATCCTGGTGCCCACCGGGCAGCTAACTGTATAAATTCCAGCTGGCCTGCAACTCCTACCAGCAATGACTAATTGGAGTAACCTAAGTTCCGAATGAATCATTCCATATAGCACAGCAACTTATCACTCGGACAGCATGTAACATGTGTCAGTGATTGTCTGAAATAAGAAGATGACATCAACATGAAAACAGGAAAACATAGCCGCTCCAAGTAGCATGCCATGAAACCTCTCCAATAACAAACTCCATGAATAGCAAACACATACACTGACAAACTAAATAAATAAATCATTAAACCACATACTCCATCCACCAACTAAAAAACATAGTGCAACTTCCAACTAAAAGAAATCAATGGTGAATGGTGGTGACGATGATAATGAACATAAAGAAGGGGCCACAACTAAAAGCAAAGACAAAAACACTCCTCCATATAGGCATGAACTGACACCACTGCTAATCATGGTTCAGTACTACTACTCTCACAATCAACTGGCAAACCTTTGCCATATTTCTCAACTTATACTGAACTATTGTTGCCAGAAAATGGTGCAGCCTTATGCTTTCTATTCCTAAGGTGATGTTATCTTTTTATTATTACAGAATGTCAACAATACAGAGGTTCAACACTGACTGTGAGATTAATTGCGTCTGCAATTACTCTGATTCGACAGGAAGTTAGAAAGCCAACTAATAGATGTTTATCATTGTTACAGTTAGTAAACAACATAATTGCTAATCAACAGACATAGCGTATTATAAATTTGTTGCCACTGATGATGCTTAGATGCTGAGCAAAACAGCAGTTGGAGTCACTGGTCATGAATGCTTTCAAGTTGGAATCTGTGTCAGTCTCAGTAGCTGGCATATATATAGTGACAGTTTGTGTGTGTGTGTGTGTGTGTGTGTGTGTGTGTGTGTGTGTGTGTGCGTGTGTGTGCGTGTGTGTGTGTGTGTGTGTGTGTGTGTGTGTGTGTGTGTGTATGTGTGTGTGTGTGTGCGTGTGTGTGCGTATACACAGGAATGCGATAAAAATAGATTACCTTCAAATGCAGTACTCCAACAATTGTCTATGCATCTTTGTGATTAGGAGACAATTTATTATGTTTGCTGGTGTTACTGGCAAATCATATAAGTTCACACTTTTAAAAGTATATTTTTATGTCTATTATAAATGTTGCATACTTTTTTGGAATTGCAGAACTGCTTAATGACTTTACATTTAGGAAATGTTTTGAATATTTATTTTCTGTGTTTTGCTTTAGAAAGTGTTGTAGCATACATTGGGTCTTGATTGAAGCAGAACTGTCACATGACATTTCACTGTTTTGGTGGGTGTGTTTAACTTTTATTTGTAGAAAACAGGCAGACATAATAGTGCTTGTGAAATGATCCCCTGCAATGTTCAATGTTTGACTCAGTTGTACCATAACTAGTTTGTTTCTTAAATGCCTTTAGCCTTGAAAGTGTATCGACTCTTACTTTCAGCTTCAAAGTTTTCATTACTTTTATAATTAGGATGGGGTTTATAGGAGACAACAGTCCCAATTAAGATTAAAGTGGATGCCTTGTCTTGTCTATCCTTATTTGTAAATGTAGTGACTTATTTAATACTGTATTTGCTATTTATAGTTGGGGTTAATGGGTACAGCAGCCCCCCCCCCCCCGAAGACTGCAGTTGGCCTTTTTAAGACTGTATTCGGTAAACTGAGATATTAAGAATGGATGATGGGTTACTGCAGCTTGCTGAATAACACTGCTGCCTCATTTACCCCCCCCCCATAGACAACACATTTTGTATCATAGGAGCTTTGAGAGGTACAAAAAAATAATAAACAGCTGAGACAGTTCAACCACTGCAATCATAAGAGAGACTGCTACACCATAACCACCTGCTAGTAAAAATAACTGAAGCATCACAGAGAAACTTGAGCGACTATAATAACATGTTTCACAAAAGCTGGGGAAAAGGGGCAGTACACCAGCCATCAACTGTGTGTGTCATTCAAGCAAAAGATGTTGCATTATTCTAAAAATGGATATTTTACTGTTAATTATTCATTAAGCTAATAAAAACAATGGCATTTAAGTTCTTACTCTGACACAAATTTTTGTGTTTAACTATGTTTTTGCTGTACGTCAGTTATAGCCTGAGGTGGCTCAGGTGGGCATATGGGTTAGCAGTCAGGCTAAGGCTATGAGCTGCACTTCCTGTTGGCTGTCCTGTAATGTAAAATGCCGAAAGACATCTTAAAACCATCAGTCTCCCTACTTTCCCAGTCACCCCATAACTGTAGCTCAGCATAACATAATTGAATGTTATTTTGTATTGTTTTAAGGAGATTGTAGTAATAAGAACAGAGACTGCAAATGATCCATCTGCCAATGAGACCATTAACTGGCTATAATACCACTTGATTAAAAGAGTTCGTGCTGCAGTTTCTATGCTATTGCCATCGAAGAGAGTTGACGGAATCTCAGTAAAGAGCAAGAACGTTTCTTGGGAAAATGTGGTTACTTTTACTTTCTGAGTAAAACTGCATCGGTGCTCAGTGTTATTTTTTTTTTCTTTTAACTCTGCACCCCTCAACCTCCTAAATTAATGTGATAAAGATCTGTGTAATGTTGAAGGCTAGAGCAGAAATATAAGCATTCAACCTCAAGATAACGATGTTGCGCACAGAATTAATAGATATATTGTCTTTAACATATGTCGTCAACACCAGCCAAAGATGTGCTGTAGTTTTGAACAGTTTTTTGTCGATTAGTTATTGTATTTCCTTGAACATTTGCTTAACCCACAAGGCAAAGACATTTTAAGTTGTATGTCAGGAAGTAATGCCATTACATCCTTTCCCCTAGAATAATTTTTGGCATCATTAGCTTCAAGAACATCATTCTTCACTGGTACTTAAACGTTTGTGGAATGTTATATAAAACATGAAATCAGTTTTGTAAAATGTGATGACCTATACAAAATTTGCATTAACTTTTTTAACAAAGATGCAATACAACAGTAAAATGTGAATGTCTGTGGCAATCTGTAAAACTGAGCATTTTGTGCCAAAAAGGCAGTTGGCAAGGAGACTGTTCAGCATCTGACATACTGTTGTGTTAGTCGAGTGGAATAATACTCCTCTAGTTTACTTCAAACCATCAATTTGGTTATCAGCTGTTGAGGATTGTATTTACTAGTGCTTTTGATGAGTTACAGCAGAACTCACTGGTTAACTGTCACCAACAGTAGAGATTGAAGTAAAATGTCAGTCAAGCCAATCAATAATGACTGCCAAGGTAAATAAAAAAATATATTTATGTATATAATTAGTGAGCTTTATGACTAATATTTACATGTTGTTCATGTGTCAGTGCATTTAATAATCGCAGTTAAAAATGTGCAAAACACATGAAGTCAATGTACTAATCAGCAAGAAGTTTACACAAGCGATATATTTTAAGAAAGAAAATAATGACAATTATTCAACCGCATTGTCTCATATGTATGTCGTGAGGTTTGGATATAACAAAATAATAGACAAAAACAAATAAAGGTACATGTCAAGAAATGGCAACAGTTAAAATGACACATACAACATGAGAGACAGATGTTATTGTTGCTAATTTATCTCAGAGCAGACTCTCTGTAATGCTAAAGTAATAAATGGACTTGTAAAGACAGAGGACAAAGCCACAGTTATGGATGTAATAGTGACACCTTAGAGTTTACAATTAGTCCTTTAACCAAATATTGAATTACCAGCAGGACAAGAAGTGAAAAAAAATGAGGAAAAAAATAATAATAGCAGGCAGATTAATAACTGCACTCAACAACTGACAGGTTCTTAGGAATCTGTAAAAGTGTGCAGCTGAAAGCACTGTGTTGTTTTCCTGTCAAGAATGTAGCAGCTATAGTAGGGTGATACCAAAACAGAGAGGCAAATCACCAGTCATTCAGTAAGACTTTAGTCCAATACATGAGGATAGCCAGCATTACTAAAGCCTACTAAGTATACATAAAAAAGTTTTAACATGATATATATATAAACATATTCAAACTTTTAATCATATGTATATATGTATATATAGAGAGGGAGATACTGGGAGGGGGTCACTATCAGGATCACGCATTATATTAAGCATATATACCGCAAAATAAGGTTCAAGCACAAAAGTTAGCAAAATGTACCTCTGATTTAAGTTACCCCAGTACAAGTTAGTCATACAACACAAATCAATGAAGGAATTAAAAAAAACAATATTGCATTGTTATCCTGAACTTGGTACTAACAAACAGGAACCACTAGGTACTTCATGGGCATCAGGAGCAGAAATCAGAAGCAATATAGCCACTTAACCATAAATTAAAGTATTACTAATTGAAAATCAGCAAGGTGTAATAGTAATTAACAAGATTAGAATCAGCAATTAAAACCAATACACCTGCTCTAGATAGAACTTGTTTTTTCTTTTTCTCTTCTTTTGAGAACCATGATCATTGCAAGAATCACTGCCTGTGGTTCCTAACTGTGGTTCCTAATTTCATTATTTTACTTAAAGGACAGTGCAACTATATTTGAGTGGGTATAGATGGTATTAGTCATTACTGAATGCCAATGTATCAGTATTGTCAATACAAGTGCAGTATCTCTTCAGTATTTTAAGCCATGATGGGCAAGAAGAACTACAGAGGACGAATAGCTTATTCAGACTTGGGAAACTGATGGAATTAACATCCCATCAGGTTCCAAATGGGGACAGACAGTAGCCAAGCTTGACTTATCTAAATTAATGGAAACACCAAGCAGGAAGAGCAGAGAGAAAATTGCAGAAAGCTTTAGAAAGTTTGGTTAATTTAGACAACATTGTAAACACTGTTACTGTTGCCGCATAAAGGAAGAAAGAGGTAACAAAGCACTAGGTGGGGAAATTTGATTAAATGAGATACAAAAAGAGTACTTGTAAGAATTTTTAGAATCGTTGACTGATACTACCAGAGTCAGGTTATTTAATTTAGTTTTAGAGAAAATATGTAGTTTGACATTGCCACCTAGGGGAGAGGGATCAGAAGTAACACTCCAAGCTGCTTCCACAGATTGCTCAGGTAATTCAGGACAAGAAAGCACTAGTCAGCCACTAGTAGAGACAGTTAGAGAAAGGATAGAATAGCCTAAGTCCCCAGTGTGGTGGTCTTCCATACCTATAACAGGTAACCTTCCTCCTAACATTATTCTAGAAGATAATGCCCCAGGCATACATATAATTGCCTGCATCCCTAAAGCTAGTTAAAGATAAAATTAACAAGGGTAAATACATCAACATATTAAATTAATGGATGCTGATGGCACACAAAGACTACTGGCAGTAAGGAAATTTGGTTCCAAAGATTTAATGGCTGAACATGTAGCTTTAGGTAAGATGGCAAGCAATAAACAGACATCCAAAACATGATGCTCTTGGTTTACAGGCTTCTTTTTATACTTGTCTGTTCTAATAGAAATAATCCATTTTTCTTGCTTTTGCCCCTCATTTCTTCCTTGTCAACAATCAGGGAATCTCAACGTGTTCAGGGAGGAATAACTTGGCTAGCATACAAATAAAGGTTCAGGAAATTAAAAGCCATCAATAAAGATTTTAGATGGGATCAAAGACACCTAAACACCTGACTGAGCCAAGTGTTAGGAAGATCCAGTTTGAATGATTCAGGCTCTATTTGATGATCACAAGATATCAAAACCTGCTGAGCCTTCAATACTAACAGATGTCTGTGGTCTGTCTGCTGCTTTGTTAATTTATGTTCACACTACAGAGAAGCTCATCTAGCTTACAATCACTGGCAGAAGCTGAGCCAGACCACGTCAGCTACAGCAGTGCTCAGCTGTGACAAAATGACCCCAGGAAAATATACAACCCCTCCAAATGTTTAGCAAAATGGCTTTTATCAAGGTCTTAGAGGCTTCTCTTACCATAGATGCATGCAGCACCATGACATGTCATTCCCTATTAAGTGTACACATTAGATTAATTATTAGAAACTTACCTGGATTGTAAAGTAGCCTGAATGTTATTGCAAGGTTTTGTCTGCAGGTTTTCTTTGAAATCAACTGACCCTTTTAATAATAAAATAGTCAAGAAATTGAAATCCTTGCTAGGGAGGGATGATATCATAGTAAATATTATCTATGAAGAAGTGCAGACAGGCAGAATACTAGGTCCGTTTTCTATTCCTCCTTGGGAACTGTTCATTACATTCCTGATAGGCTTAATCCCTAAGAAAAAACCAGGAGAATTTCAGCTAATCCATCACCTTTCATTTCTAGATGAGTCTTAAATCAATGATTTTATTTCTAAGGAGGACACAAGGGTTAAATATGTTATGCTAGATGAAGGTGCTGATCACATTAGATCTTTCAATGAACCCTGGCTACGCAAGCTAGACATCAAGTTGGTGTTTTGCTTATTACCCACTCAAAAAAAAAAAGATTGGCCAAGACTGGGATTCTTCCAAGAAAATGGCTAAAGTACTCAAAAATGACTGATAACCTCTTGCTAGAGTACAAAGAAACAGCGCGAGTAATTTGAACTTATGATGAAAGAACTTGAATAAGATGGATTTTTATATATCTAAAATGGAAAGGCATTGAGAAAAAGGATATATGTACATAATTATGATATTAGTAGGATGAATCTTAACAACACCCTTGCTAGACATGTTGGAACATGTAATAAAAATAAAAATTCCATGTTTGGCATTATAGATGTAATTGAGAAAAATCTCAGGGGTGTAACTGGGAAGGTTTCTTGGAATATAAAGCATTGATTTGGCAAATGAGTGTGGCTACAGCACCTGGGTTAAATGATGGTATAGCTTTAATACCTGCACTTAAGTTAAGATATATGAAATTTTAAAGGAGTTTTATTAATATTTATATTTTTTGATATTATAAGCAACAGATTTAATTAACTTACAACATTTTAATATTTACAAGATTCATACATTATTTTTTGTCCACTCTTCACAGCATTTTAGAAAATATTTAGGTGAATATTTGTTCACATATAATTGTATTTGTATTGTATGCTTGGACCTTGAGAAGTGTATATGCCAACTCTGTCTCTTTAAATAACTTGAATAGATTTTTAATGAGCTTTTTGATGTTTTTAATTAGGGTACAATGGGTATTTAAGGAAGTGATGTTCCCTTTTTCAGTATTATGATGAAGTCCCCCAAGAAGGGCGGAAGTGCTAAATCTTTTATTGCTGAGACTGGGATTCTCGTTCAGAAATCAACTGCATTTTGACACAGCCATGCCAATGGACTGCTCTGCAGCATGTGCAATCTTTAAAATATTCAGCACACCTTTACAATGATGCTGGGAGCAGAGGATCATGAATCAAACGAAATTCCCATACACTACCTTGATATACTTTTTTATCACAGGTGAGGGTTAACAGATTACTGGGCTAGGGATGACATTTTCATGGAGCTTTGCAATGATTTGGGGGTTCTGATAGTGAAAGACAAGAGAGCAGGCCCATCTCAATGCATCACATTTCTAGGGTTAGAAACTGATGTAAGTAATCAATCTCTTATACTCCCAGGGTTAAAATAAAGAAGCTCATGTCTAACCTAGAAGTATTTTTGTCTGGACCAAAAGGTAGATTCAGCTAGATCACAACACTTTTAGGCACCCTTAACTTTGCTTTCAGAGTAAAACAGCCAGGTAGGACTTTCAACAGGTCTTTAGCCAATTTATTAACAGGAAGTTGGAAATAAATGTTGGATATATACACCAAAAAGGGTTACGGATGTTTGAGATTATGGAAGACATTCTATAGCCAGTTTAATGAGATCTCATTATGATAAACAGATTGGGTTTTGTCAGACTCACTATAACTCTTCACAGATGTAAAACAACACAGCAACTCCAAAAACAGTGTAAAACAGAAAAAATAGCAGCAAGTCACAGACCAGGAAGGAACTGGGAAGGAACTGTACCACAATTCTTTGACAGGTGTCATGGCCTGAGGCAGTTAAGAAAGGCATCATATTCTTAGATACTCTAGCTATATGGGTGACAGTCCATATTTAGCAAGTGGATCTTATGATTAAAACAAATCATATTGAGTTCAGATATTCAGGCAGTTGTCCAAATTCTTAGATGCAGGTGTTACTGACACCTCAGAGTACTATCATTACTGGGACAGCTCGTGTTAGTCTGTTAAAGAATCAGTTTGACTTTTATTATTAAAAACATATCTCATAGCGAGAACAACATTGTTTACATGGATGTACACCCGGGACTTCAGGGTTAATTAATTATTGCAATCACTTTGGTGATCAGATATAGTGTTGGCTAAAGAAATCTAAAATGGACCAAATAGATTATGGCCAGTTCAGTTATTTGCATAAAGAAAAATAATTGGCCTTATGGCCAGTACTTTGGGCTCTTGACTATCCAGAAATTATCAGGAAATGTACAAAATCATCAACTGATATTTCAGCACCCTGGAGGCCGGTCACTGTCTCTTACTGAGTTTAACAATATGTTTAGAAAAGCCCTTATCAAGTCAGTGTATTGTGACAGAAGGTTATACCTCCAAATCTTTTAGAGTAGGTAAAACATCAGATCTGGCCAGGGAAGGGCATTCCCTTGGGATATTTAAGTGCAGAGATATATAGAAATCAAATCCTTTTTTAAGCTATATAATATAACAAAACCTTATCTATTCTATATAGGTTCATGCTTACTCGTGGTCATTGGTTACTCTTTAATCCTCAGATCATCCCTCAGAGTGTCCATAAGAGTTAATGGAAAGAACATTGGTCTTGACCCCACACACTGGGCAGTGCAATGGATAGCCTTTACAGGATTATCTTGACTGCAGCTGCTGATTTAGTTGCAGAATTCATGCAACATGAATAGAACCCCCAATGCATTAATCATTCCCTTGGGAGGTAAGGATCTAGCTTATATCCCCAAATGCATCCTACTCAACAAAATGTTGGCAGATTTAAGCATTCTGCTTCAGACATTTCCTGACATGATAATAGCATGGTCATCCATGTTACCACGAGTATTTAGGGTTATTGCTTGGAAATCGGCAGTGACTGAATCACCTGCAAGTTTTTAAATCGCAGAATGTCAAGAGTTTTCAAGAACATTTTCTTTTTTTGTGAAAAATACTCTGACTTGAACAAATTTGTCCCAGATTTTTACAATTTGGATTGTAGCCACTTGAATAAAATGTTTTATGAGCTACTTAATTTGCATGTTACAGTTTTCACTTTATTTGAATGTTAACTTTTAAGAATCCAACAATGAGTTAATGGCTGCATTAATAATAAAATACACAGTTGCAATAGCAAAAAATGACTTCTGGGGTTTTATTGTGGGTGCTGGCAGATCTTCTTGATAATCTATATTTTGTCATAGATGCAGGTGAGATGCAACATGTATGAACTTGCACAATGAAATTATTGTTATTTATTGTCTCCAGAAATACTGTAGTGCATAGAAAAGTAAAACTGTTCCTTAACAAACTAACACATACTCCCTTTGTTACTATACATTTCATTATATACAGCTGGATCATTCTGGCTAATTAATCAGATTTAGTTTGAGGTAGAGAGCTAAGTCATTTATTTTTAAAATTTGATCCAGTAAAGCAAATAAATGGTTTGGAGTTCCTTCCTTTATGCAAAATGAGAAATTTAGCTAAAGAGTGACATATCTGAATCTCTTTCAGTGCTGTCTTAGTCTGGGACACACCTCCAGAACTCAAATTGGTAGAACTTGTCTTTCTATGTTTAGAGCTCTGTTTAGTGAGTCATTCAGTTGGAGTTTGTGATTTCATGTGAAAGCTTTCTGTGAACCACAGATGAGGTGAAAGATTATCTGCCTTGTTCATCAGTGAGTTCATTTTTATGGACTTTGTCTCTGAGTCATTTACAGCTTAGTAATCGATACAATACTGTCACCTTGTATTGGTATAGTGTTTCATCCAACTACCTGATGGCCACTGTTTTTTCTAATATTATCTGCCAAACAGGCAGGGACCATTTTCATTCCAAGAAGAAAAGGATCATAAAATTCCATGAAAACATAATTAGTCAATTTGTATAGTAGAATTTAAAACCATGTTCATACAAAATGCTCATTTATATTTAGACAATTATATAGCATTAAGTAACAAGTAAAAAATCAATAAAAAAATAAGCAAACATGCTTGTGTATTGAATTTTTAGACTACATTTCCTAAAAAAACTGTCTTTCGGCTTTTCCCAGTTAGGGGTCGCCACAGCAGAACTCCGGTCTAATGTTAATGTTGTCAGATTTTTTTTTTGCTTGGCTTTGCCGGGCCATTGCACAACCTTCAATGAACACCTTTAATTTCTTTAAATAAAGAACTTTATTACTGCATTTGAAAAGTTTGTGGCTGGCAACTTATTAATGCATATTAGAGTAATTGCATAAAAGTGGTGAATTGTAACTGTTGGCATCTGCCTTTATGAGAGAGAGAGAGACAGAAAGTATTGATCTATATCTATCAGAATGTGAATGCAGGTTTATTTAGATTATGAGAATTCGGTGACAATGGTCTTGAGTGCTAGACTGGTACAACTGTTTGTAATGTGTTTCTGTATAACTAGGAAGACAGTGTGACACTGAAAGAGATAATTAGCTTCTCCTGGAAATTAGTGTGTGTGTGTGTGTGTGTGTGTGTGTGTGTGTGTGTGTGTGTGTGTGTGTGTGTGTGTGTGTGTGTGTGTGTGTGTGCCTGTACAAATTCAGTAGATGTAGCCAAGATACATTTACTGTTGGTAAGACAACACTTTAAGGCACTGTGCTGAGGGCGAAATGGCTGAAGCTCTGGGAAACTTCTGTTTGCAACTGTACTTTCAGTTTTATGTCATAGAGTTTATTTCCCTTGAGAGGGCACCATAGATTCTTTTATGTAAAGCTCCATTTTGCTTAAGTCCAGCCCTGCTAACAATGTACACATTTTTGCTGTCATAGTATTTTATGTTCCCTTTTTGAGATTGATGTTTTTTCATCTATGTGTACTTATAAGTTTTTAACATATATTGAAAGAGCAAGTATATAAAGCATGATTTGTACTAACCCCATAACACTATCTTAAGGACTGTTTTAGGCTTTAATTAAGCCTCCCCTGATTAGTTGGTAGTGGCCTAAAATAGATTTAGTGTCTCTAGATGAATAACCTTGTTTTTTATGATAGTGATCCTACTGATGATCACACACTGAATGCATTTTATTATTTTTTTTGTGTGTGCTAGCCATTCAATTGATACAAAATAATTCTCTATGTTTAATATGGTGATTTATTAACCAAATTGCATAACTTTTTAATTTTATAATTGCAAAACTTTTTTACCAAATTGCATAACTGCACAGCTTTTTGTTTTATACTAGGTGTTCTAAACTGTGATGGTCCCTAATACCAGTTATTGAAAGTGCTATGTTAGTGTCATTGATATATCTGGAGCACCACACAGAATGATGCTGTCATCTGCTAATCACTTGGTAACTCGAGAAATTACAATTCTTGGTAAAGATGCACCTTTTCCAACTTTAACTAATAGTGTATGATAAGTCAGCCAATTTTTATTCCACCAAATAATTTAACAATATCCATTCAATCTACTAAGATGAGTAATACTTTTATGGTGTGGGATTGTATCACATTCCTTCCTGTTTGGCATATACTTCTCAGAAGTACAGGCAAGCACGGAAGGGGGCTTTGTCTAAGTTTCAGAGATGCAGATGACTGTGCTATAATAGAGTCTCCGTCGACATGGAGATCCTCCAGAAGAAGAAAAATGAGACCTAAATGACATGGTAAAGCCATGGTCTCAAGTCAATGCAAAAATGCATAGTAATCCCTGGAAAAAAAACAGAGTACCTACAAACTACAACATAGGAGGTAATCCCCTGAAATGAAAGAAGAAAATAATGGATAGGGGACCCAAGTAAAGTATATAGTTTTCTTGATAACCACATAAGCAAAGTGGTTAGAAAATTTTTTCTATGATCGATCAGGATCATGAAAAGGGTCATAGATCAAGATCTAAGGGATGCCCCTCTGCCCCTGTCTACTTCCCCCTCTTGAGACACAATGCCCATTGCAATGCTGAAAATGGGCATCTTCTCTGAACTGGACATCTCCAGCAGGAGAGCCACCAAGAGACCAAATCCAAACCAAACCAAGGCCTGCACCTTGCTCTCTAACAGTTGCCCTACAATTCGAGCTGAAAAAATACCACTGTTTGCATACCACTTTCTCAGAGGCGACCTTCTGTCTACTCCAAGAGCCATGTCCAACCCAGAATTGTTGAACATACTCCATCTTAGAAAACAAAACAAATCTACTATGCTCTAGGCCTCAAAACAACAATAGATAGAAATACAACAATAGGATTAGATCTACAGAGGATATTCCCTTCACAGAGTTCTCCCTTACTCCTACACACTTATAAGACCATAAGACAGAGTCACTCTTCAAGAGGAGTTCAGGGAACCTTGATGAGTGGAATGGGTACAGAAAGTTCACACCGGGACAGCACCCAACAGCAGGGGTAGATACTAACAAGGGTACTAGCTGCTAGTACAAAGCATGGCAGATAGCTAAGCTACAACCTATGAACCTATAACCTGGCATAACAGATAGCCCAGTACCATAATTCCAAATAAACAGCTACAACAGAAGGGACCAGATCAGTGGCATCTAATGTGCTCTCATTATATCTGACAAAATACAAGACCCATCAATAATAAACTCATTCTGACTTCTTTCAACTGAGTCTTTCTTTTAGCCAGGTTGTCTGGAAGCAGTTTTCTCAATGCATTATCAAACTTACCAAACAACATTAGTGAGGTTTATCGGTTTCTATATACTGGTATCTGCTGTCTTTGCAAACTGGAAACACTTTTGCTGATACCCAGTCGGGAGCAAAACCAAACTATAATTTAAGTTAAAACAGAAAAAATAAGGATAGGAGATAGAGCTTGTATTGAGTTCTTGACAAAATATCAGTTATGTCATGTGACTCTATGACAGTATTAGATTTTAATTCAGTGAAACTCTCTACTGCTACCTAGTTTAACATGATATGATGGCATGTACCTCCTTTCTAGGTTTGTGGTACTGAGCTGACATGATAAATGGATTAATTTTCCAATAGTGACAATACAGTGCATCATAAGAGCGGTGCTAGACTTCTGAGTGAGATGTCGTTCACACAAGACATTAAAGCAGGGACTTATGTGCCTGAGTTGGTGGTAGCTCAGGTGTGTGTAAAAGATCCTACAGCACCTACAAGAACAAGAGTAGAAGAAGTTGTCTTGTGCCCAGGCCAAACTTCCCATAGGCTGTATGAATACAACATCAGATCTGCCACCCCCCCCAAAAAAAAAAGAAACACTCGCCTTATAGGTCTAGCCCAGTCAATAAACAGCAAATAAATAAAAATATAAATTATAGAAATAAGGTTTAGCTATCCCTAGGTCTTGTAGAGTGTAAGTGCAGACAATGTGATGGTTCTATGTGTTTCCAGCTTTAGACATAATGGTAAGAATGAACTATAAGGAGGTTCGTGAGAAGTTGCTTAAGCTGCTAGACAGCTGGTTAGGAAAGGTATAGTTCAGGAAGGGTAGGGCTAATAATGATAATGGTAATAATATTTCTGCATATTAGATACATGGCATGTCATCATCCCATCATTTACAATGATTAAAGTTATAACTGAGAAATACTCTAGTGGAGAAGCGGGGTTCAGTCCTGCATAGCAAGAAATCCTTTCCAGGGGCCTTTAGAAAGATCAAGCTCAAGAGATTAGTGACCTGGTTCAGTCCTGTGCCAACAATATTCCTTTTTAAGGGGTCTTTAAAAAGGCAGTACTGTACAAAATCCTATGCAAGTACGGTATGGTGCAAGGCTCAAAAAAGTCAAATCCCAAACAAAAGAAGCCAGCACTCCTTATAGCCACTATTGAGAAATTATTTAATTATTACTTAGAAATTATTTAATAAGACAAAAGTTCCATTAACAAAAGGCACAAAATAAAAATTCAGGCACAACTTAGGGTGAAAACAGCATACCAGTTTCAGCTTATAGCCTTCACCAGTGCTAACTTAATTGTGCCTGCTAAGAGACTGCCTTTATACAAAAGCAAATCAGATCTCATTGGTTCTTTATAACAATTCATTAAGACCAGGTGGAAACAAGGCACCTAATTTAACTATCCACATACGTTCCTTAAAATTTAAAAGTGGATGTAATCCCTCATGTGGTCTCGTATTCTTATAAATTCTATCTATGATGGTAAATGCGTATCTAGCCATGGGTTGTTTAATACTGTGTTTGTATAAGGCATTACTGCTTCTCCTACACTTAATATCACTTAGATGTTCTGATATTCTTAGTCTGAGTGGGCATGAAGTCTGTCCTACATAAAAAGCTGGACAAGTGCATTTAGCTAAATACACCACCCAATCACTACTACAATTACCAAAATCAGTATATCATATACTGTGGAACAATTTTGTGAAGTAAAGACATTCTGTTTTGGAACCAGCTTACAAAAGCTACAATTCCCACAAGATTGGCTACCTATTAATGGACTCCCATCCAATCTCCTCTGTATATCCAACCTACCCCACTTCTGCCCTTTCTTGCAGTGAATGAACTACCCACTCAAACTTTTACCTTTCCTTAAGAAAACCTGCACCTATCTGATAGCAACCCCGATATCCTATCAATCATTTGTAAGATCACCCAATGTCGATATATAATACTTTTCAAAAAAACGGTATTATACCCAAAGTTTATAATAAATCTGATAGGTATATTTTGTATATGGGTTTTATCCCGATAGCTTAAGGCCTGCTGTCTATCAATACATTGCACAAGTTGTTGCTTTTTGTATAACTTGATTAGAATATCCTCGCATTTGAAACCTATGTACCATATCCTTAGCAAGTGTATCATAATCAGCCGCCTTGTAGCAAATTCTTTTAACACTTAAAAATTGTGATTTAGGAATATTGTTTATTACATTTTGTGGATAGCAGCTGGTTACATGAAGCAACTTGTTAAAATGTGGGTATTTTCTATATACGGTGCCACTTAATGTGCCATCATCCAGCACATTAACTTGCACATCCAAAAAAGTGTTGGTCTGAGGTTTGTAATTCACCATAAACCTAATCCCATACTTATTTTCATTTAAATACTCCACAAATTCTCATAAATACATTTCATCCACATGCCAAACCAGACAACAATCATCCAAATAGTGGCGCCAGATGTATGGCTTCTAGATAAATGTTATGACTAGCATCATATATCAATTGATGTTCTTTATATCTCATAAAAAGTGACAGCATTGCTGTCACTTTTAGCTGTAGGCAACACGAATTGTCAAAATAAAAACATTTTTATTCAACATATGCTCAGTAAGACACAGGAAGAAGGTGTTAAACCCAGGATCATATAAAGAAGTCTGTGTAAGCCAAAACTTTAAGGCAGTCAAACCTGCCCAATGTGGGATATTAGTGTATAATGCACTAACATCCAGGGTGCAAAGTAGCCACCCTTTCTCAATCTGCATATCTGCAATAATATCAAGGAATTGGGTGATATCCTGTATATGAGCCCATACATGTTCCAATAAAGGTTTCAAATATTTAGTCAAAAAAAAACTGAGAGGAGTTCCATCAAAGAACGCCTCCCTGACATTATAGGTCTACCAGGAGGTATACTATAGTTTTTATGAATCTTTGGTAACATGTAGAAGCTTTGTCTTGTGGGGCTTAACACTGTTAAATGATATTTGATTTGTTTAGAAATGATCCCTTCTTCAAAGGCCAATACCAAAAAAACTACCAATCTCCTGTTTGAAGACTGAAGTTGGATCCAAGACCATCAACTGGTAATATTGATGGTCAGACAACTGACTGATGGCTTCATTGTGATAACTATCACAATCCCAAATTACTACTGCACCTTCCCCTTATCTGCCCGATTGATAACAATATTATAGGTTCATAGGTTCATAGGTTCATACTAGGCTATCTGCCCTAGGGCATTTATAAGCCTAGCCAGAATGTGTTTGGCTTTCACCACCCATTTTAAATTTATTTTGCTATGCCCTTTTTCGAGGTTAGTATACTGTGCCTCTGTCGAACAGTGACACAGAAGTGATACCCGGGGTAAACCTACGATCTCCCATCCACTCATCAAGATTCCTCTTGAAGAGAGTCAATGAGGGACTCTGCCTAACCTGGACTGGGATTTTATTCCAGAGTGAAGGGAGCCTCTGGGTTATGAATCTGTCCCTCCAGCATGTCCTATTTATTTCAGTGCTGAGGTTCAAGTCTCTCGAGCGCGTAGCTCGATGGGATATGGATTTTCTGAGGTGCAGCATGTCCATTAATTCCGGGTTGGAAATGATTGGTCTTGAGTCTACACAGATCTTGGCGTTCATCCCTTGTGATAGTATCCAGCTCCCCATGGCTATAAACCTGTTTATGAAAATGTAAATCCTTCAAAACTAAATTCTGGAATATTCCAACATGTTTATTCATGGGGGTTACAAAGGAAGAAGTCCAAAAATGAAAACTGTTAACATCTTCACCCTGTCAACCACCACCTGATCAAACTAGAGTTTCAAATTAAGATTTCAACAAAAATTGACAACATCTTGTGCAAAAGAATATTCTGACACAAAGAAATTAGGAACAAACCCACACCTAAAAGATGAAATGTTATGAACATTAGGATAAGTTTTTACTTCCATGTCAATAGGGCCAACATAGTTTCCAAATTTGTTCCTGTGCCTGCTATGTTTCCTCTGTCCCCTCCTGGTTCTCCTAAAGGGAACTGTAAGCTCCCTCTCCTATTGGGTGGTGAGTTGCCAGGAGTCAATCCCTCATTGTCGGTTGTAGATGAAAATTCATGTGCTGACATATCTGAGGAACCTTTTGATTTTTTTTTTAATTGAGTATTTCCTTTTCCTCTTGAAGTTGACCTTAATGGGACCTCTTTTGTCACTAAACTGTACTGTTTTTTTGGCAACAAACAGTTTTCCCCCAGAATAATCCCAAATATTCTGCTGATATTTCTTGATCATCCTTGTCTTAAGATCTTTTTCTAATTGTATCAAACTATCAGACAATAGGGAGACCTGTTCCTTATATAGGCCTATCTTTGAAGCCCTGTACCTTATCACACAGGTCATTAATATTTTGGGAAAGAATACCAACCCTACATTTATAAAAGTCAATCAACACCTTTACAAAAGACAGAGGCAGATTGCTGGGCTTCTTCCCACTGGGTCAATAAAATCTGATCCCCACTATTCACAAAGGGTTGTATTCTTACTCTAAGACCTTGTGGACTAACATTCTTGTATAAATAGCCCTTAAATAGCCTAAGATGCCAATTTGTTGTTCTAATTTCCTTCATCTCATTAAGCAAAGCCCCAAAGATACCCTTACAGGAACTAAACTCCGAGGACTCAGTATCCCCCTTGATGTTGGTCTGAATACATGAATCAAATATTTGCAAGTCATCTCTGTCAACAGAGAGATCCCAGATGATTTGTGTAAGATCCATTGAAAGGTCTAAAGCTCAACAAAACAAAAAGGAAAATTGTAAAGTAAATACTACATTTTCCCAAGCTGTCAGTATTATAAAGGGTAGAATTAAAGGCAATATTTCTATGTATTCTACCCTAAAAATAAGGGAATGAGTAGGAAAATATGTTCTACATCAATAAGCTACACTGACATTTCACAATTTACCTAGGCATTATAATGTAACATATGAAATATTAAGCAATCCCCTTCCTTACACAAAAAACAACATACTAACTCTTAGAAGGTCTCCTTAAAATATATTTATCCATATAAAATAATAGAGGGTGAAACCTTCACCAGAGACCATACAATATATCCCTGGAGTTGTATTTATACTAAATAAAAGGGGAGTGTCTTGCTGTCTCACTAAAATGGGTGTAAACTTTATTGTGATTGGTAAAGTGGAAAAGCCCAGGAATTAGAAGTGACACACCCCCTGGTTTCATAAATACATCTGCTAACTCTGTATCCAATTTACTCTGGACTATGCTTTGGATAGCTTCAGCAATAAAGATATACACTCCAAGATTGAACTTGTTTGTATTTTTTCTTCTCTACAAGGGGCTGGTCTTCTCTACATGAGATTGTTTATTTCAAACTCCTTTGAACTTGGATAACTGAACATTTTCCAGCCTATATGGAACCATTTACTCTGTGTTGTTTTACCACAGCATTTTGTTTTTATTTTATTTTTTTGTTTTTTTTATATTTGTTTTTTTTTTTTTTGTCTGTTTATACTTTCTTTATTTCTGTCCTTTCCCACCAAAGAGTGCCATTCCCTCTATACTGGTCAATTTAAAGACCCCTCAAAATGAATTTTGGTGGCACAGGACTTCACTGGTCACACCTCTTAAAAAGAATATTGTTGGCACTGGACTGAACCAGGTCACTAATCCCTTGAACTTTGGCTTTTTTAAAAGCCCCTCAACAGGATTTCTTGCTATGCGGGACTGAACCACGCCACTCCACTAGCGTATTTCTCAATTATTCTTCCACCTCCCCATGCAGGAGGCAATATTCAAAGAGGGTCCATACTTCCAGTGATTACAGTTATGGAAACTGATGTGTCTTTCTTATGGTAACACAGAAGAGTGAAAGAAAGAAGGATTGTCAAATATGCACGAGGGGGTGATCTTGCTGCAGGTAGTTGGGTTTTGTTGTTCCAGGACAGAAAGTAAAAAGGCCACACTGGAAAACCAACTGGTTAAAAAACACAAAAAGAAAAATCTAGCAAAGCTAGTCTTTCCACTGTGTGATACCTTAAACCTCTTGTATCAGAGACAACATGAGATATGTGCAAATTAGCACTTACTTTGTCCATAAATAGACTTAAAGGTAAAAGTAAAAGAAAAAGTCATGGACATTCAGAATTGCCATTTAGATGAAACACCTGATATCCTTAAGGGGTAATTGCTGGCTGCTTGGTTGATTATAAGTGGCTGATGGTAATAATAGAAAATAGAAGAGACGATATGGGCTGTGTGAAAGAAACTCCTGAAGCATAGTCATATATTCATTCCCGTTCCCTTTATGAAAGACTAGAGAAAGGGTTGCTAGGTACCTTGTATACAGAGAAATGGGCTAAAGAGGGGTAGTCATCAAAGGAATAATGTAATAGAATTGGTGCCTTCTTTGTGGAGTCTGCATGTCCTCATGTGTTTGTGTGGGTTTCCGCTGGGTGATCTGTTTTCCTCCCACATTCCAAAGACTTGCAGTAAGTGGATTAGACACTCTAAATTGGCCAATTGTAAGTGTGAGAGTGTAGTGTGGATGGACTACCACAACAGGTTTAGCCACCTGGCAGTGTAAACTTTGGCTGTAGATGATTGTCACAGTTGAAGTGGCACCTTAACCCCATGTGAAAAAGGGGTTATGGAAGTGTGTGTGTGTGTGTGTGTGTGTGTGTGTGTGTGTGTGTGTGTGTGTGTGTGTGTGTGTGTGTGTGCATAATATATATATATATATATATATATATATATATATATATATATATATATGTATATGCACACACATATCTGTTTTTAAATATCTGCTCAAAAAAAAACTCTGAAATTTTTAAACTTCAGTGAAGAACACATCCTTTAACAACTGAGTCAAGGCGGTGTAAATTACAATATTGTAATCATTTTCAGACTTTACAACAAACATGCATTTTACAATTTTAATATAAATAAAAACAAATACAATCTTATCAGTTGTTTTAACATATTCTACTGTCCCACACATCCATAGCACTGAGCCAAGTATAACATATACAGTGAATTGTAACACCTTACAATAAAATGCAAATTGAAATAAAGGTCAAATTGACAGCAACATGAAACATCACCATGTTTCAAAATTTTTAGCATGTTTGTAAGAAACATTCATTCAGAGTTTCATTTCTTGATAACTGCGCTATTATTTTCACAATCACTGGAGGTCAGAACTCTATCCCAGCACATAACAAGTGTAAAGTAGAAGTACAGTGCTGAAGAGGATGTCAGCCCATTGCAAAAGACATTACAGTACTTATTAATTTCTCTCATGCATACTCCTATGGGCAATTAGAGAATGCCCAATTCACCAAATACTATACCTTTGGGATGTGGAACAAAACTGAAAGACCAAGTATAAATCTGCATGACCATAGTTTGGGCATGTAGGCTCTTCACAGAAGACTTCCAGCCAGGAGAAAAAACACAGAACCAAGAACAGTAGCTTCTATGAAATATAAATTTTGTGTGACACTAATCCAGTTGAACTCTCATCAAAATAATTAAACCCCATATGGATGTAATAGTTTTGTATACTACATCAGTGTTTAGCTGTTTTAACTTTTCAGTGCTGCACTGTACTGTATGAGGACTAAGACTGAAGCTTCTGCTGGCTAGACAGCAAAATGATTTTCCTGAAGCCTGAAAAGATATGCCATGTAAGTGCAGTTTATATGTGCCATTACGTTTTAGTGTTATATGAGAAGGAACATAGTTTTCTATTATTTCTTTACATACATAGTCTATAGTAAGCCCATGCAGTCATTGATTAGCTGTGCATTTACACTATATATAAGGAGCAAATGAGGTATTCTGCAGGCCAAAAGTTCTGGTTATTACTAATGACTCAGAATGAAAAAGTTCTGAAGAAAAGGGACAATCACAAATCCCTATTTTTTGTTAATTAGCATGCCTTCCCTGAAACAGTCTCCAAATGCAATACCCTACACACTTATTAAGATTTTAGTTTCTTTCTTTCTTTCTTATGTGATATCTAGGATCTTCTCATTCAAAGCGGAATTAACCCATTCAGTGTATGTAGTACCAATCCAGGCACTGGTGCAGATGATATCAATAAATGAATGTAAGGAATGTCAGTTTCCTTCTTAGTCTTAGCTGATTGACCAATACATCCTAATCTTATTGAATATTGCATCTTTTTTAAACATCACTAAATAGTATTCCAAAGGTTGTATAACATCAAGTAAAGCAGAAATATACTGTAGGCCTTAAATAAACAAGATTCTGCATAAACCACACATCTGGTCAACATCTTAGCCTCTGAATATACATCAGGAGCTGAAATAGATGGATTCTGCTATGTGTAACTCAAAAATAAGCTTAAGCACATACTTTTTAACATTTTTCTGTAAGGAGTTAATATTACCACTAACTAGGCAGAAATTCTAGAAAGTACAGTTGTGTAAGTTGAACTTACCATAACAGTAGATGTTTGAATGATCACTGTTGCAGTAGCCTTAGCTATATGGATTATATCCTGAAAAGGATATAACAGCCACACAGCTACCAAAGCTTCAGGGTACCTTCCACGCATCCAAATTTTCAAGAGGCTTGAGCTGTGCTGACTAAAAGACAAGTTTGGACACAAAGCACTTCAGAGCTTTCCTGCCAGCATAGAAAGGGAAGCTGCAACCTGAAAGGACAAGTCTAGAAAAAAAAAAATAAATAAATACATACATACATAAATAAATAAATAAATAAATAAATAAATAAATACAAGTCCACACCTTGGCATAAAATTATACCAAAAAAATAAAGGGAGATAGAGGGAGAGAATGGCTACTGTAGCAGTGATCACTCACACGTACTGCAATGTTAAGTTTAGCTTATACAACTCTACTATGTCCTTCATATTGATCACTGTTACAGTAGTCTTAGCTGTATGGGTAGATTACCATAGCTAACTATATTTGGGACGTGGAAGGAGAAGGGTCTAGGAACCCCTGGAGAATGGTCTTAGCAAAGCATGATCTAGGTCTTGAGAAGGAATCAAGCTTATAATGCTTTGTAAAAGAATGTACAGAGGACCAAGTAGCAGTTTCTATAATAATTATAGAATCCAACCCTTTCCAAAAGCCATAGTAAAAGCCAAGGTCCTTGTAGAGTGGGCCTTAACCCTGCCTAGAATAGATTTTTTATGGTAAATATAGCAAAAGGTAATAGACTTATATAACCATTTGGAAATAGTTTGTTTTGACACAAATTGTCCTTTCTTCTTACCTTCACAAAAAAGAGAAATTGATCCAATGATCTGAAAGAGTTAATTCTTTCAAGTGAGTACCTGAGTTGTATGTGAACATCCAAGGTATGGAGTATCCTTTCTCCCTCATTTTTATATTCAGGAAAGAAAATGGATTAGTGGGTAGTTTGACTTAAAGTAAACTTGGATACCACTTTAGGTAAAAAGCAAGGACTGGTTTTCAAAGATGCCCTGTCATTGTGGAAAATGAGGTAGGGCTGACTCACAATAAGAGCTTGCATTGCAGATACCCTTCATGCATTGGCCAGAACAACCAATAAAACTGTTTCCCATGTTAAGAACCTCAAGTCAGACAGATTATCTGGTTCAAATGCAGTGCTGGTTTCTCTAACACAAAATTAAGAACCCAAGGAAGGGCCACCAGTTTACTTGGAGGCCTGTTATGCAAAACCCCTCTAAAGAATATTATGATGTGACAGCCTTGAAAAAGGAGTATCCATGTGCAGACATTATGAAATGTCAGAACAAAAGAACCTTGATACAGAAGTAAGAAAGGCCATAGGATAGTAACTCACACAAATGTTGTAAAACCAGAGAGCAACTAGCCCTGAATGGGTGCTGGTTATGTTGTTGGCTCTAACTAGAAAATGTTTTCCAGTTGATGATTTCCTAGTAGCAAGCTTTCTTGCCTACCTTAATATCTGCTGCATATCCTCAGATAATATGAAGACTGTTTCATTCAGGCAGTCAGATGAAGATGAGTGATGTTGAGGTGTATCAAGCGCACCTGTTCTTATGTGACTAGATCCATTTTGTGAGGGAGCTTGTGGTAAGTGCCCATGACCATTTTCAAAAGAAAGGAGAACTACAGTTGCCTGGGCCAGAAAGAAGTCACCACAATGATATTGGTAATTCCTTCTGAATCTTCAGAAGTACCCTGGATATTATTGGAAAGGGAGGAAAGAAATCCAGGAACATTCCTGTCCATAGAAAAGAAAAGGAATCTGTCTTTTAGGACCTCTTGAATGGAGTCCTGGAAACTAATTTTGTCATTTGATTGTTCAGAGAGGAGACAAAGAGGTCAAATTGAGGAACTCCACACAGATGGGTCAAATCTTGGAA
This sequence comes from Protopterus annectens, assembly GCF_019279795.1. Taxonomy (NCBI): domain Eukaryota; kingdom Metazoa; phylum Chordata; order Ceratodontiformes; family Protopteridae; genus Protopterus; species Protopterus annectens. Next base: position 334,991,863 of record NC_056734.1, read on the forward strand.
GGACCCCAGATTTAGGTTCCATTTGTGAGGACCTGCACTGGTCCTGCTCAGTTGTCTACCACACAGTTTTGCTCTGCTGGAATGTAGGATGCCTACAGAGTGAGGCCGTGCTTTGAAACTATATCCCAAGCTAACATGGTTAGTCTGCAAAGGGGGAACAACCTTTTTCCATCTTGCCTGTTGATGTACCACATCACTGTGCTATTATCTGTAACAAGTTGAAGAGGTCTCAGGGCCCAAAGATGGTTCAGAGAATGGAGTGCCCTTATCAGGCAAGCACCTCCTTAATATGTATATGTTTGCATCTGTCCTTACTGTCTCATACCCCTGCACTTCTATCTCTCCTGAAACTGTTTCCCAAGCAAAGTCTGAAGCATCTGTGGTGAATGACTGCTTTGGAGCAAGGAGGGAGAAGAAGCAAAGTATTGGAAAAGACAAGACTTTGATTTAAGGATAACAGAAAATGTTGATTTAAGGATATATGTCGTCTCCACCAAGTGACTTCTCTTCTGACAAACACCAGCACTGGGGTCTGAAAAGGTAAAGGGTGTTGATGCTAGGACCAAAGAGATGAGATTTCAGATACCTCTGTATCTTTCTTTTGTGCAGTCTTGCCATGGATATTATGAGAATCTTAGATGCCACGAGACCCAAAATCTTTAAGTACTCCCTCACAGTGACTGAAGTCTGAGTGGAAAAACTTTGAAAAAGATCTAAATAAACATCTGCTTTTTCTGATGAAGAAAAGCTCTTTGAACTGAGGTATTTAGTTGACATCCCAGCAACACAATCCTTTGTGAGGGAGTCAAGAAAGAATTTTGAATGTTTTCTTGGAATCCCAGCTTGTGGAACAGATCTCTCATGCAAGAGAGGGAGATTCCTGACATTTTGAAAAAGACTCTGCAAAGAACAGCAATTCATCTAAATATGAAAATAATTGGATACTCTGTAGCCTGTAATATGCTAAAACTGGAGCTAGATGTTTTGTGAACATTCTTGGTCCAGTAGATAGTCCAAAGGGTAAGGTAGAGTGCTAATAATGTAATCCAGACACACCAAATCTTAAAAAAGACGGGAAGTCTCAAAGAATAGGAACGTGATAATAAGCATCTTTTAAGTCTAGTGTTACCAGGAGATTTGAAAAGGGGAGGAAGAGGCAGCAGGTTGTAAAGTGACAGAATTTTAAATTTGGGCATTATCACAAACATGTTTAGGAAAGAAAGATGCTGAACTGGCCTCCAAGCATTTTCTTTCTTTGGGACAAGGAACATCCTTGAATAAAACCCCTTCTTCACTTGGGAAGGAGGAACTGGTTCTATCAGTCCTTGGGATAGCATGTGTTGAAGAACAGGGGGAAACAAAAGAGCCTGATCTGCAGGATGAGGAATGACCCTCTGGAAAGGAAGAATTTCCTCCTGCTGCCATCTGTAACCCTCATGAATGATTTTCAGAACCCATTTGCATGGGCGGCTCATGCTATAGGACTGCAGGACTGCAGCCCTCCCACCTAGAAAACAAAAAAAATAAGTAAAGAAACAGAAAAATCAAGCAACATGTTCCCATAATAGTTCTGTGCATGCTCTCAGACTGTTTTCTCAGCAGTCTAGATAGGGGAAAAGGCATCTCTGCCCTGAGATGCCCAGCAGTGGTGACATCACAGACTTGAGGCACTCCAGGATCAATTGCTCAATGGATATCTAAGGTAGGGTGCACTGGACCAATTCACAAGTGCTTGCTCATCGGCAGAGAGGATTACTACAGGGCTCAATGCTTGTCAGCAGTGAATTACAGGGCAGATTTGTGAAGGTGAGCTTCTAGTGTGTGTGTGTGTGTGTGTGTGTGTGTGTGTGTGTGTGTGTGTGTGTGTGTGTGTGTGTGTGTGTGTGTGTGTGTGTGTGTGTGTGTAATGCCACAGTTGCTATATACTGCTGGCTAGAGAGAACTCATGGTGGTGTGATAGGGAATACCTCAGGCTTGAACCCTGTACCTTGTATGCAGGTGGCAAGAGCCTGAATTCTCTACCCACCACCATTTGTAAAAAAAATTTGCAAATTTTTGCCTCATATTTGATCTGTTCTGTTCCTCATAAAATCTGTGGTTTATATATTTTTGTTAATCAGTCAGTGGTGCAGGGGTAGCATTGTTGCCTAATAATGGCAGCTTCTATGGTTTGATTCTTGGCTGGGGTGCTTTCTGTGTGGAATCTGCATGTCCTCCCATCTTAGTACAGATTTTTGCTTCATATTTGTTCTGTTCTGCTCCTCTTAAAATCTGTGGTTTCCACATTTTTGCTTCCTTACATAGTCAGTGGTGCAGTGGTAGCATTGTTGCCTGACAACTATAGTTTATTTGGTTTGATTCTTGGCTAGGATAGCTTCTGTGTGGAGTTGGCATGTCCTCTCATCTTACAAAGACATGTGTCTGGAGTGTTTCTCCCTGGACCTGTACTGAAAATTGACTTTTGTTCCAAGTCGGACTTTTCTGGTTAACAAATGTTAAATAAAAATGACAGGCATTTGAATTTCAGACTTCATATTCTTCATAAAGTACATGGTAACACAAAACCTTTTATTCTAGCAATTTTCTAAGTTTATAAGATGGATATTTGAAAATTGTCCCTATTTTTTGGACTGTATTCCCCTATTATTGGTTTTGTCCAGGTTTTTTTGTGCTAAGGTTGAGAGCTATGGTGAGAACTGAATTCATGAAGTGGTAGCTATTTAAGTTTTAGTCTTCCTCTTTTTCACAAAACAGTTGATTTGGCATAGTGGTATGTTTTGCACAGAGTCCTGGGTTCCAGACTTGGCAGTGTTATGTCTGTATATGTCACGACATTTTATTCTAGCAACTTTCCAACATTATACTAGCAATGGCCATTTTTTAAAATGTGTCCATGATTTCTGGGCTTTTGTCTCCAACCCCCCCCCCCCAAATAAATGTTGTCTTTTTCCAGATTTCTTGTGTTGCAAAGTTCAGAGATGCAGCTGAGTGTTGAGTAGATTTTACAAGGGAGAGCTGCAGGGAACAAAAGATTAGTGCTGCTTATGCTGAGTTAGCTTGTATGGTTAATAGCACAACAGGTAGTGTACTTGTGTTTGATGCAGAAGGCTGTGTGTTCTATTCCCACAGTAAGTAGATGCATTGCTGATACTGTGTTGTAAAGGGAATGGATGCTGCAGTCCTCTTTGGTGAAAATACCTAGTAACATTCAACCTATCAGTTTGCCATCCATTCCCTGTTTCAATATTACTAGCTTATAATTTTTTAATGCAACATAATCAATTTATTCCTCAAGGGCAACAGGCACTTTACTTGTAGATGAAACAATGAAATATAAAGTTGTTTGCTAGCAGCAACCTCTTCATTAGTTACAGATTTCTTTAATGTAGAATTATTTAGATGACTTTTACTACTTCAGAGATTGGTGGACTGTAGAAGTCTGAGTAGACTTTTATGATGGAAATGTTCTGAATTGGGCAGTTTTGTTATTATTGGTGCATGCATTTTGTTTCATTGTTTACTGGAAAAATGTTCAAAACAATAAATCTAACAACTGTACTGTATTGTACAAGGAATGTAATTTAATACAATCAGGAAGGTGTATCAAAGAGCAAGTGTATGTTTCATGTGCAAGGGGCCTATGATTTGAAAACAAAATTAATCTTTATCTGCCACTGGCAAAATGTATTTTCTTCGAATGTGGGTTTCAATGCTATTTCAATGAAGGTGAGTTTCAAGGGCAGAGAAGTTTTAACGCCAAGTCTATTTTCATAGTGAGACTGCATTGCTATGTTTAGCAGATATTTATTAGTGTTTGTACTGTAAAATGCAAAATAAAACTTTCAAATAAAATCCAAATCATTGCTCAAGTAAAACAGTATGCACATTAGCGTTTATGGTAAATGGGGAAAAATAACCAAGGAATGGGGCATTGGAATGGCTGCAGGGGAGAGGCTCCATTCGACCATGATTTTGTGAGGGGGGGGAAGGGCAGCAAACTCAAGACAGCCCAGGCTAAACTATACCTCTCAACTGTCCAGATTTTTGCAGAATTAATAGATTTTTGCTTCTTATTTTTGGTTTGTTCCTCATACAATTTGTGGTTTTCTGGCAAATCATTTAGGAATGAAGTCACTAAATAATGACAGCCATTAAGTTTCAGACGTCGTAACCTTCAGAAAATGCATGCTAAAGCAAGACCTGTTATACTATCAACTGTCTGTTATTCTATCAACTGTCAAGTTTATACAAGAGCATTTTTAGTACTGTTTGTATGTTCCCCCAATATATTTGGCCTTGTCCAGATTTCCTGCATGAAGAGGTTGAGAGGTACGTGCAAATAAAGCGCTTTATAGAATTAGGAATATCCAAACCTCTCAACTGTCCCCAATTTTGGCTCAAAATGTTGCTCTCGCCCTAATAATCCCTTCGCAAAATAGCAATTTTGGCAGAAAACGTGGAGGGTTTACAATTATAAATAACTGTAATGATCAGAGTTATAGAATACTTTTATTTCAGAAATGCATGTAGATTCTCTAAATTTGTCAGCTGCTCAAGTTAACAGTATTAATATTAAAAAGGTGTCCCTTCTTTGACAGGTTCCCAGCTGTATTGTGTGGAAATTTTATATTATTGCATCACATTTTTTGGTCCGTTTTTCATAAAATTGTGGTTTTCTGTCAAATTAGTGGCAAATCATTAAAGACTGAAGTTAGAAAATAATGGCAGACATTTGAGTTTCAGATTTCATACCCTTCAGAAAATTCATACTAATGCAAGACCTACTACTATTCTATTATCTTTCTAAGTTTATAAGAGCAATATTTAAAAATTGGCCTTATTTTTGGGTCTGTTTCTCACTTCTATGTATGGCTTTGTCCAGATTTCTTGCTCTGAGGTTGAGAGGTATGAGTGTCAGAGCCATCACCGTCAGCCAGAGACATTTCAAATTGTGACATACTTGTTGCACCCCACTCCCCCATGTAGTGACGCCTGATGTGTCCAAGCAAGGCAAGGAGCAGTTATGCAGTGTAAGTGTGGAGAGCATTCCCCCATCCAAGGGAGACACAAGTACGGCAGTGGCTTTTCATCTGTCCTTGATTTTGCAGAATGTTCTGGTTTTCTGTCATATTTTTATACTGTTGATTTATTATTCTTATTATTCAGAAAAGGCATGCTGTCACAGTCCCCTGTTGCTCTGTGTTTAAGTAGCAATGCTTTAATGACCATCATTTAAGCTTGTCGGAGATTGTAAGATGCAAGTAAGTTTTAATAAGCATACTGTTAAAGAATTACCAATATTGAAAGCCTTTTTTGTTGCCATGCAGAGAATATTTACATAACTAGATAATGTATAAGCCTCGGGTAATGAAATGCATATGACAGTATTTGTAATAAAGGACAGGATTACAGTATTTTCAGAAGCTCATTACATTTTGTTGGAGACTTGCAGTCAACTTTGCAGGCTTTACCCATAAACTAAACAGAATACTAAATCTATCATGTGTGGTCCATAACTTGTGCAGCGATCCTTTAAGCAATTTATCTTGAGCTTGTTTCTTGTTTGCTGTTCATTTCTTACTTTGATCATGTCTTCCCCATGAAACAAGTAGATAGTTGTTATCAGGCAGCAGTTCTTTTTTGGATAAGAAACATTTTTACAAGTGGGGGGTATCACAGATTGTTACTTTCAGTATTTGACTTGGTCATTTTATAAAGCTGAATGTAAATTATAATTGGAACTGTACTGCAAGGAGAAGTGGTTTAAGCTGAGTGCTGCTTGTTTTTTTTTTTTTATACTTGATTTTGACTGGCATTCCAGTAATGTAGTTAAAAAGTAATTTATTGTTTCATGCCTCAGAAGCCTTTGTTTCCATCTAGATATTAAATAAGCTGTCATGTAGCCAATGCATTGAAATATTTTTTTTTCTTCTACACTTCATTTTGTCTTGACTGGGCTCTTGTAATGATGGTTTGGCACCTAGGGCAGCGTATTTAAAGTTCCAGTCGTTGTGGTTTTGAGCATGCCCCCACCCCTTTCTAGTTGGCCCCACCCCTTCCCATTGGCCCTACCCATTCAGCTGTCTTCTGCAGCCACCCATTAATTTGAAGTCACCAGCCGCCACTGCCCATTTGTCTGAAACAATTTGTTGCCAAAGAGAAAAATGAAGATTCTGACTTTGTGGAAGAGAAATAAGACCAAGGAGTGTGTGGGGGGGGGGGGTTCAAGGTTTCTTGAATAGTCATTTAGACTTGTTTTAGTATCCTTGGTTTTAGGAGGATGGAGACTTCTTTTTGGAACCTCCTTGCCACTTCATCTTAAATGCCTGTTTACCTGAAATCTGTTGATATTGCCTCTTCTTTCTTTCTTCTTTTTTTTTTAGTTTGCTGAAATTGGATGAGGAGAAAGAAAATCCCTTGGAAAATTTGGAAAAAGAGCTTTGAAAATGCAGAAATTCCCTGAATCAGCATGCCCCTTTCATCACACTTTTTGATCACCTCTGCAGCAGAGGGGGCAAACACTAACTTTTTGCCCAAGGAAGAATTTAAAATCTCAGTTTTAACATCATATGGAGGGTTCAGAGAATGCAGCCATGCAAACCTCCTTAAACTTTACACTTGGCCATAGCCCTGGAAGTAGTATTGACAGAGTCATACATACACTGCAAACAATGAGTAGTGACCTGTGCAACAGAAGAAACTGAGTTATTTTAACCAGATTTTTCTCCACAAGAAGAAAGTGTAGATAAAGCAGTCTTCATACTTATGTCATAATAAACTTTAACATACAAGCCTGACAATTTAACATTCTAAAATTCAAATTTCCAGAAGTATGCATTTTCGCATACCTATCAATAATTTTTCCATCCTTATTACTAAAAGTAGGACTGGAATTAACTAAGTGCTTAGCAGCAGAGGAGACAACTAAGGCTATAGCTGTTGGGTCAGGTTTGTGAATAGTATATAACAGTTTTTAAGACTGATGAACTTTATACATCCTATCTGTCTTTCTAGGGACAGCTACCTGACAATCAGAAAATCTGCGGGCAGTAAGACACACATTCTCTAAAGCAGAGAACAGGACGAGTGGATGTAGGTTCTGGAAAATCATTCTGTAATCACTCATAGTATTATTTGAGGAACTGAGAAACCTCAGTGTTTTCCCACTGAAAATACTGGGACATTCTAGTAATAGTCTCAAAGAAACAGAACCCCTCCCCCACAGGAAGAATTAGAAAGAGAACTGTCCTCTGAGTCTGAATTAGAAATCTGAAGACAAAACTGAAAATTTGCTCTGCATCTTCCTGTTTAGATTCAGAATCTTGAAACTCTTTAGGAAAGGCATCATTCTTCTTTAACCATAAAGTCCTCTACAAGAAGGATCAGTAGCCTGAATCAAACATTTAGCCAGTCCCAATAAACTGGTCATATCCAAAGAAAAGTAAGGAGGAGTACATACATACTTGGTTTCCTTTTTCATTTTAACAGGAAAAATGGGGCCAACTGTGTTATTAGTGGCAGCTGCTGCTTCCACAGGGATGAGCACAACATTCTGACACAACAGGGAAACCTTCCCTGTTCTCTCTCCCATGGCAGAAAACAGTGGTTCTCCCTTGCCCACTGAGAGGATCCCAACAGATGCATATTATTGGCTAACATACCATCCGTAGTGGCAGGAGGTGTTATACTAGATTGACCCGGGGTAAAAGATGAGTGGTCTGATGTACACTAAATGGCCACAGAAGAGTCGCCCACCTGTGACTGAGGAGAAATTGCAAGCCTGCTGTGGTGACAAAGACTGTTCGTGTAACTTTTTATTTTTGTGGGTGGAAGATGGACTGATCATGGAATAACAATCTGTTATATGGTCAAGCTGAAAATGACACCTCTACCCTGGAGAAAACCAAGCAACAATGTCAGTAAAACTATCAGTCCACAAAAAGGTATTTATTTATTTATTTATTTTACAGAAAAAAAAACACAGTAAAAACATTTTGAAACACTATGGTAGCCCCACAACCTTAAAATAAACATAATTTCTGCACAGAGAACAGTTTATCAGTTAGATAACACCAGTTTTAAAAATGACAGAAATAATGAGTGCTCCATTTAAAAGTATGCTGCAGTCTTGAGACAATCCATTAAAACACAACTTTCCTAGCTTTAAAATAACTGTCCTGAAAAGGAAAGTAATAAAACATCAGTAAAAAATAAGAAAATGGAATGTTTCTCCCCCAAGGAGAACTTATCTGCCCAGCAAGGAATACACAAGCTCACTGTTGTCCTCAAAAGCCTCGGAGGAATGTACTCTTCAGCAGCATTAAAGCTCTGAAGAGCTTTCTTCCCAAACATGTCTTTAAGTCAGCTCATCTTGAGCCGCTTGACAGTTTGGGTGCACAGAAGGTGCCCTGATACTTTGGATGCAGGACAGCTGTTATAGTCTCAGCAGCATAAAACCCATATAGCTAAGGCTACTGCAGCAGTAATCAATATGAAGAACATCCATATACCACTATCCCACACTACAATTATGGGAGTGGCCACAAGTTTTTAATCTCTGACACACAGTGTATTACTGGGTCAACACTATTTTAGATGTTATTTGTCCATGTGCCTGATCATGCACTTAGCTGCATACCAGTTATACTCTTACACTGACTTCCCTTCCTTTCAGACATGGCTCATTCAGCTTTCAGCCATTGTAAGGACCTGTATATGTCTTGTAGCTGGAAGTATCCTTCTCACATTTCTGAGGAACAATTAAAGGCTTGGCTGTTAAACAGAGTGTATTTGTTAGCACTCCTCCTCCCCATCCATTCTCAACTTCCAGTTCAGACCATATTTCTATAATATGTGCAAAATTTCTAAAAGGTATTAAACTTCCTTCCTTTAGCTAGTCCTGATAAAATGGTAGCCTTTAGGATAGTAACATCTTTTGACTGTGAGCACTGTCACAACATTTGCATTCTGTAGTTTGTGTTACTTTCATTTCCAATATTCATTCCTGTAAATAGCTTAGATTGTTTGTTCCTAATCATATTTGTGGTACACTTGCTGTTATACTGTGGAATGTGATTATGGTTATTGTTGTTGTTGTTTCGTATCTGATTGTTCACCCATTTGGCATTTAATATGTTTAACCTGTTGGTAATCAATAAAGGTCTGGTTGTTACAAAAAAAAAATAGTCAAGTTGTAATTTTAGGAAAATTTAATGTGAACAATAGCTGAGTAATAACTCGAGGTTGTAAATATGTTTTAGTACTGTATTTTGATAGTCCCCTTTCTCAAAATACACTGATGTACTGCTTCGCCATGTATATCAATGTATAACCTTTGGGACATAGATTGCAGGTTGTCCTAAAACCAAATATCTCTCAGGAGCCATGAAGTCAGTACAAAATCCTTGAGAAAAGACCATTGACATGTGACTCCTTTATACAACCTGAATAATTGTTTCTCTCCTAAATATGAGGCAAAAATAAAAAACTCATTTAAGGCAATCTATTTTTTCAACCTACATAAGAAAACACACAGTTGATAATTGTAGATTTAATTAGAAAGAAGAAATTCAACACTAAGGCTGGTATTCATAGTCATTAGTGCAAATGTGATAGGTATATTACTGATGTTTACAAATGAGCATAGCAAAAGTGAGATTCATAGAGGCCATTTACACCAGTGTGAAGCATGCTAATGAGGTATTCTTGTGAGTCATAGTCTAATGTCTGCATGGTGCACACATCCATTATTGAAAGTGATGCTTCAGCTTTGATAGCTGAGTTAGAGTCCATGAACTTGCCCCAGCTGTCCCTTCAGTAGCTTTCTCAAGTGTGCACAATCACTTCCCTGATACACAAATGAATTATTTTCCCCCGCAACCCCTTCAGTAATTTGTCTAGGTATACACAAGCATCAAACAGACACAAAATAAAGTATTTTGCCCAGTGATCACTTCAGCAGTCTGGTCACCTATGCACAAGCACTTCACTGACACCAGAATAAAGCATTTCCACCAATGATCATTTAAGTAGTTTCAGTAAGTATGCATAAACACCAAAATGAAGCATTCTCCCATTGGTCCCTTCAGCAGTATGTCCAAGTATGCACAAGTACCAAAATGAAACACTTCCCCAAGTGATCCCTTCAGTAGTATCACCAGGTATGCACAAGCAGCAAAATAAAGCATTCCCTTAAGTGATCCCTTCAATAGTTTCACCAGGTATGTACAAGCACCAAAATTAAACATTTCCCAAACCGATCCTTTCAACAGTACATCCAAGTATGCAGGAGTACCAAAATGAAGTATTTCCCCAAGTGGTCACTTCAGTTATGTCCGAATATGCAGAAAGACCAAAATTAAACATTTCCCGAAGTGATCTCTTCAGTAGTTTCACCAAGTATGCACATGTACCAAAAGTAAACATTTCCCCCACTGATCCAATCAGCAGTATGTCCAAGTATGCACAATCACCAAAATGAAGCATTTCCCAAAGGGATCATGTCAGTACTATGCCCAAGTATGCACAAGCAGCAAAATGATACAGAAGAAAATCCCTTCAATAATTTCACCAAGTATGCACAAGCACCAAAATGAAGCATTTTACAAAGGGATCATGTCAGTACTATGCCCAAGTATGCACAAGCAGCAAAATGATACAGAAGAAAATCCCTTCAATAATTTCACCAAGCGTGCACAAGCACCAAAATGAAATACCCCCCCCCACTGATCCATTCAGCACTATGTCCAAGTATGCACAAGCACCAACATTAAACATTTCCTCCAGCGACCCCTTCACCAGTATGAACATGCACACACAAGCACTTCAATGACACCAAATGAAACATTTGTCCCAGTGATCCATTCAGTAGTTTGTAAGCACAAGCACGACCCTGATACCAAACGAAACATTTCCTGCAACAATCCCTTCAGTGGTCTGCCTATGTATGCACAAGGAGCACTTCACTGACTCCAAAATCAAACATTTCCCCTAACAACCCCTTCAGTAGTTTGTCCACATATGCACAAGTAATAAAATACAATAAAAAAATGTTTCTTTAAGTAAATTCAGTAATTGCACTTCCTTTTAAAATATATCACTACATATTCCTTTTTCCCTTCCCCTCACGGCTCTATATTCTCAGGTTAAGTTTTTGCTTACTGGTGTAAGTTCATGCCCATTTATACATTTATTATGCAAATGAGCTAATTTTAGATTCATCTTTATAAAGCCTACTGATAATGCAAACATGTACTTCTCCTTATCTGCATATTAGCTGTCTCACTATCACTTATGACTTGAGCATATCAGACTTTTATGATATGGAGGCATATTTATAAAATGGCCTCTGCATTTTTGTAGTCATTCTAAAAGACTGTGATTGCATAACCACAGAGCACCAGTCTTCGTGGATTACTGCTACAAAAATGCGAAGCCCCAAACTATGACAAGCAGCCTAAATGTTGTTTTAAGGAAGGGGGTCTCAGTATATCACATTATAGAAAATAGCCCTTACTGTGCTATAGCATTGCACCTTTATTGAAGGTTCACTCTCAAGACCTCTGAGCTTGCAGTCATGTGATGTCATTGGCTAGTATTTTGCTGCTATTGATTCTCATAATATAGTTCCTCACTATCTATTTTAGTGATGAGGTTTTGATCGGTCGTAATGTATTATTTTTTTCTGCAACATGACTGCATCTCAAAAATAGTAATTAATGTTTTTATTTTGTTTAAATCATTGCTTCTTTTCCTCAGAGAAATGCAACAACCTTGGAGTGAGAATAGAAGCTTAAGATGGGTATGCTGGGGTTCAATGTATCCAGAAGGCTTACTCCTTGTCAAAACATTTAATTTCTGTTATTTGCTTCTTTTCAGAAGTGAATTTTTTCCTCAGGTACTGTTTAAGCAGTTCTTTAGGCACTTAAAGTAGCAGTTTCATGGACTTATAAATGAAGGAGTGTGTTTTAAGGGCATGCGAACTGAGCTGACATAGCAGAGTTCACTCATTTTTCTGAACACTTCTGTATAGTGAGAGTAGCTCTGTTTTGCTAACTTCACTATATGGCATTCATTTTTCTTTTTTATTCTGTTGATGCCTTCTCCTGTTAATCCTGAAAATCTCTAACATCACTGTGAAGAAGTTTAAAGTACTTAATAATCCAGCCAATGTTAGAATTGTCCCATGAAACTAAATGAATCGATAGCTTTTGTGAACCTCTGTGCAATACTCTACATTAACTTAATGATTTCAGACTGTCTTCTGAAAACTAAATATCTGTTTTACATTCATCTGGCCAAAGTTTGTGAAAGCTAACAGCATGATTACATAAGATACATAATATCTCAAAGCATATGTATGCAAGTATGTACAGCTTACAGGCAAACACAACATGCAATAAAACACAAAAACATTTGATGAGTCAGGACCACTGATTGATTAGAGCTTTATCATTGTCGCTCAAAGGTCACTATACATCAGAATAAGGGTTATCACTAGAAGAGAAAAATGAAACCGTCATTCTTCTCTGGGGTGGTGCAAGTGAGAAATGCATTCATATTTTCAGCACAAGCACATCGATCTTACATGGAGTCAGTAAAAACATATGAAAAGGTGTTCTCTGGTAAAATAAAACTAAGTCAGCTGTGAAATTAGTAACTCTCTAATGAGCAATGCCAGAGAATCCTAAATTACAGCTTATTGGTCAGTAGGAACTCTGGATGAATTAAAGGCACAAGATACAGCTATAAAGCTGCAAGAGAATATTAAATTGAAGGCCTCATTTGTCTGTGTAGTAGTTCTATTATGGAAACAGTGTTCAGTACCTAATGTGTAAGGTTGCGTTTGGGGGCAAGGGTAGGGATATGGCTAGGGTTAGCACATGTGAGAAAGGGTACACAAGGGGGCTTCACTTCCAGTTCTAATACAGAATCCATCAGTTTCTTAATGTCCATACACTTCTTTCTAGAATGTTTGTCTGGTTAATTCATGTTAAAATAAAAAGGTTTGACAGTTTAACTGCTATTTCCCTGAATAGCCCTTGCAATATATTTTTTCACCTATCTGTCTCTCTCTATTTCTCTCCATTCTGTCAGCATGGTATGGCGAATCTTCTTAAAAAGTAGTTTATACACAGTGCCATGTTTTGGACCTCATGTCCATTATGAACATCTGCTAGTGGTCTATACCTCTCCTTCCTCCTAACACAACTGTGGACTTTCCAGCTTACACCTGGACTGGGGACAGCAACCCATAATCACTTTTCTAGCTTTAGAATACAGGATAGTAAATCTAGGTGGCCTGATCCTATTTCATCCACTCATAAATGCAGAGACTTTTTCCTAAAGCCCTTGAATTAGGGCATAGAATGACATAAGTACGCTCAAGTGAATATCCTTGCCCATGATACATTAATGTCAACTCTCCCCTCAGTGTACATATGCTTTTGTGTGACACTGATGCTTATCTATTGTCCCTGTTAGGGAACAACATGATAACATAAAAAATGCTATATCCCCAATATGGCACTCTTTGCTTGCACCATTGCAGCTTACAAGCTTTGCAAATAATCCATAAGAATGCCTAAGTGTATCCAGATCTGAGCAACATATAAATGTCAGTTAATCCCCATCTGTTTCTTAGTTCACTGCTAGGTGAATTTAATTCTGGAATTCACCATAATGTAAAAAAAAAAAAAAAAAAAAAAAAAAAATTCTCAGCATATGTTCTTTGGGATACAAA
>NC_056734.1:335010603-335090603 GCF_019279795.1 Protopterus annectens
CCCACTCACCAGGCTAAACAAGGAGAAGGTTACTGTCAGCTGCCTGTTGAGTGCCAGGATCCGCCACATAACCCACGCACTCAGGTCACTCCGCAACAAGTACAAATATGAATCTGTTGTTGTCCATGTTGGTGTGAACGACCTGAGACATACCTCCCTGGACTACATGAAAAGAGACATGGAAGAGTTCTCCGATCTTGTAGCCCAGGCAGGTATGACCCTAGCCCTGAGTAGCATTCTGCCATCACCCAGAATGATGCCACAGTACAAGTACAAAATGACTTACTTCAACAATTTGCTAAGCTTCTGGTGCCATTCTAAAGGGATCCAGTGTCTGCATGGGATGACATGGTCGACAGACCACGATGCTTTACCAGAGATGGCCTGCACCTGTCACTCCTAGGATTCCGGATACTGGCTAAGGTTCTTGGTGCCCCTATAGTGCCTTTTTTAGGTAAGGTTCAAATGACAAATTCACCACCATAACAGGAACAGGCAAGCAAAAACTGAGGGTGATGCTACTCAATGGTAGAAGTCTAAATCTCAAAATGCACTCACTCAAGGCACTCCTTAAAATGGAGAACATCGATATCTGTGCAGTGACTGAGACCTGGTTCAAGGCTCCAGAGAGCACCCCTGCACTACCAGGCTATAACTCATACCACACTTTTCGGCCATGTAACCTGGACCAGAACACCAAAGGAGGAAGTGGGGCCATATTCATTAAGGATATCCACACCTCCAGGCTGGTTGCTCAGCATAATGCAGCCAAGGTTAACCAAGTGCAACTAACTCTGGGCAAAACTGCAATCCAAATTGTAGCTTGTTAGAGATCACCCACCATGCCCCAGGATTCCCATTCCTCTTTTCTTGATGTACTGGAAAATATTAGGGTTCAACCAAACACCCTAATAATGGGCGATTTGAACTACCCCACCATTAACTGGGAAAACTACTCATGTACCAACTCCTTCGCTCAACACTTTCTGGAATTCATAAACTCCAATGCCCTGGATTAACTTATTCACACCCCCACCAGGGGCAACAATATCCTAGATCTAGTCATTACCAACATGAGTGACCGGAGTTCCACACCTGAAGTCAATGCCTCATTGGTCCGATCCAACCATAAGCTAATTACCCTAGATATCCACATCCTTCCACCACCCCCATTAAGGAAACCATGGTAAAAAATTTCTCCAAAGCCAACTTCATGCTTTTTAAGACAGAAGTGGTGAACTTCATGACACCCATGCAGATGGACAATACAGTTATGACTACTGAATCCTACACAATTGCACTTTATAAGCACTTACATGAGTGCATGGATCATGCTATCCCAAACAGAACCAAGATGCTATCCTCCAAAAAAAGGAAGCCAATGTGGTGGTCCCCTGCCATAAACAAACTGTACCACAGAAGGAAGAAACTGTTGCAAAAGAGAGTAAAATCCCGTGAGTGGAGAAGCTCCCTGGTCAGCCTCAGTATGAAGCTGTGATCCCTGATAAAATCCTCCAAAGGTAGTTACGAAAACAAAATTGCCACTGATTCTAAAGACAACCACAAAACATTCTATAGCTATGTCAAGAATCTCAATGTCAACACTCAGATCTGCTCTGAGTTATAGCCCAATGGCACTAAATATACAGACCCAACTGATATTGCCAACATCCTGGTAGATAGGTTCAGTGCTATCTTTACCCCTGTCTCACCCCCTAAAGAGCCCATCTGTATACTGGAAGAATGCAAAGTTCCTGTAATCACGGCTGCACAGGTAAAAACCACACTCTGCAAAGCCAAGAACACAGCATCCATGGGAACAGACAACATCCCAGGCTGTGTTCTACATGAACTACAGAACGAACTGGCACCCCACCTAAGTACCATGTTCAGTCATAGCCTCACTTCAGGCTTTGTGCCTGCTGAATGGCGCACAGCGACGGTTATCCCACTCCACAAGGGGGGAGCCACCACGGACCCTGGTTACTACCGCCCCATTAGCCTGACGAGCCTGGTCTGCAAGGCCATGGAACGTATCATCATGGAACTTATTAACAAAGACATTGGTAATCTCCAAACTCTGGACCCCATCCATTTCGGGTTTGTAAAAAGCAGATCATATCTCCTAAACCTGAAAAAGCAGTCATCAAAGCCGTAGACAAAGGTAAGGTGGTTCACACAGCCTATCAATATCTTGCCAAGGCTTTTGACACCATCCCCCACTCTGGAATTATAGATAAACTCACTAAACTAGGTATAAATCCCTATGTTACAAGATGGGTTGCCAACTGGCTCACTGACAGCACCCACACTGTGAAAGTAGCAGACTCCAAATCCGACTTCAGACCAGTGCAAGTGGAGTACCACAGGGTTCAGTCCTGCATTCTCTCCTGTTTGGTATCTACTTCTCTGAAGTACAGACTAACACAGATGGTCTTTGGCTAATGAAGTTCACAGATGACTGCAAACTAGGAGC
Source organism: Protopterus annectens (assembly GCF_019279795.1). Classification (NCBI taxonomy): domain Eukaryota; kingdom Metazoa; phylum Chordata; order Ceratodontiformes; family Protopteridae; genus Protopterus; species Protopterus annectens. The sequence goes on from NC_056734.1 coordinate 335,013,080, forward strand.
CATAATTGAAACTCTTAATGATGTGGACATCCTACAAAAGTGCCTCACTGAGACAGATGCCTGGTGTCAAATTCATGGCTTCAAGCTCAATGCCAAAATGTGCGTTGTCATCCCCTTTGGTAAAAACTCTGTACCCATGAACTACAACATAGGTGGTAGTATACTTAACACTGAAAGAGCGATAAGAGACCTTGGGACACAGGTGTACAGTAGTCTCTCCTTTGATAATCACATCGCCACAGTAGTCAGGAAATCCTTCTACGTGGCACACCTCATCACAAAAGGTTTCTCATCCAGAAAAAAAAAGGGCATTGTTCCCCTCTGCTCATCACTCATTAGACCCATTATAGAGTACGACACCCCTTTTGGTATGTACCTCACAAGACATCTACATCAACTGGAAAGGCCACAGAAATACCTCACAAAGACGATTACCGGCCTCAAACAGATGCCCTATGCAGACCGTCTCAAAAAACTCCAGCTTTACTCCGTCCCATATCACCTACTCAAAGGTGATCTCTGCCTAACATACAAAGCTATGTCAAACCCAGAGCTGTTGGACATGCTCCACTTAAAGAAATCCCAATCCCTCTGAGCTACACACTCTAGGGACCTAAACCTTGTCACCACAATAAACAGAACATGCCGGAGGGATAAATTCCTGTCCCAGAGACTTCCCATACTCTGGAATAAACTACCTGTCTATATCAAACAAAGCTCCTCATTAGCACTGTTCAAGAAAAATCTTGATGATTGGATGGGAAATAGGAAATTCACCCCAGGGATCACCTCTGTGGCTCTGTTCGACAGTGGCACAGGAAAATAATTTTCTTGGGTGGCAAAAGCCAGGGTACCTTTTTGGCTGGGCTTGTATAGGCCCCCAGGGCCAATAGCCTAGTACCTACCTATGAACCTGTGAACCTAAGATAGATATAGATATAGATTTATATAGATATACATATATCCTAAATCAGATAGAGTCCCTCAATTTATGGTGCAATATTAAGTATATTCGCATATAATATGTCTGTGTTTGATACTGATTCAAGGAAGAAAAATCATATATGCCTGATGTAGGCAAAATGAATTATTTATGCAGTGGCACCATTGTTTGCATATTTATTATTATTTTATATTGACTTGTTGATAAAAAAATCATGTTTTATAATATTTGTTTTAATACTTATCCATTTAGGCAGGTGAGTCATATTGGAAAATTTTACCTGCATGCACCTTTTAGTAGCGTTAAATGTGAAGTAATTGAGACATGAACAGTTTTTGGACAAATAAAGATAAAATTAAAGGTTATGGATTATTAAATTTCCAATAAGTTATGAACTGTTGTCTAAGTACAGGCACTTGAATTCCCTCACAGGGATTTGCACTGCATATACTTTTCTAAATTATTTTTAATTTGGAAAAAATGTATTAATCAGTTTCTTTGGGACCATATTTATTTTTGCACTGGAGATCTAAGAGTTATTGCAAAAGTATTTGAAATAGTTAGAATTTTTCTTATTTTTTTTCATATTTAATGCAAAAATAAAACAGAATAAATCTGTGAACCTAAATATCTCAGATAAGGTCACTAATGTGAATAATATCATCAGTGCCTATAAATAATTCTAATCCTGTCTCAGTGCCATTACTGAAATAATACAAAACATATACAAACTCCACGACAGACTTTATAAGATGAAATTCAGACTTAGACTTGTTTTAAAAATTGGCTGTAAATGAAGACAGAAGCTCATACCAAGGCATCCACCAGTCCAGTAATATATTAACCTGCACAAATTGTCTCACTCACTGGGGGGAGAAAACAGGAGTTTGTAATTTTCCACAAGGTATTTTCTTTGGAAGTAATATGGCATTATACTTATTTATGCAGTAAATGGATATTAGCAAAACAGGAACATTGTCAATATGTGATCATTAGAGACATTAGACAAGTGATACATTCACTGAGACGTTTTATTGCAGACTGCCCAATCCCAGTAGCAATATAGCCTTTAAAACCACACTGATGGTATATTATACATAGACCTACTTGTGACTAACTACTAGCAGTATGAGTTTTAAGTGAAAAGAATCTTAAACTCATGCCAAATTGTAGCTGCTATTATGAATAAAAGCATACTTTTTCACTTTTTTCATTAATTTAAGGATGCATTATTTGCCTGCTTGCAGCCTACCAGTAAATAACCAATAGCTTACATTTCATCATATCACACCTTCTGTTATCAGAGCGTATCTAAGACTGGAGCTGTCTAATACAATTAGGGAAATAATGTAATCAATTATGACATGCATAATGTAGGTTATTATTCATTTACTTCCTTCTTAGCCAAGTAGGTGAATGAAATAGAACATTTTATTTTGCACAGCTGTAGAATTCAGGTAACACATGATATTTTTTTTCCAAATTCTTTTTACTGAATTTTTATAAAAGAAGAAAATGACTTATTATTATCAGTCAACAACACAAATAACAGTATAAAAACACATTACCAACAAAACAAACTATTTACATGAGTGCCTAAACTGATGTAATAAAAAAAAAAAGACTTCAAAATATAAGATATGTTAATATAATATATCAGGTAACACATACTATTTTGCTAGAGATATATGTATGCATGTATGCATGCATATACAATGTTTGCAGCACTCACTGCAATTTCATGGAAAAAAATAAACTTGCCAAAAGTCACAACCACTAAAGTACTGGTATTACCTTGGAGTTAGTCAAACTTATTATCCCCTTACACCCCACCCCCCAATCTCCACCACACATGCATATAACTAGCTAGAAACTTCCTTCTGCAACAAGAAAAAGAAATCCACAGGAGCACAGGAACACTTTATCAGAACTTTAATCAAAATGAGATTTTCAACAGGATGTGGCATAACTGTTTTCATTTGCATGAGTGTGTGTGTGTGTGTGTGTGTGTGTGTGTGTGTGTGTGTGTGTGTGTGTGTGTGTGTGTGTGTGTGTGTGGCCGTGTGTCTGTAGGTGTGTATTTACTGGTGCAAACATAAATGAGAACTGAGGAAGTGCTTCAACACAAATCACTTTACCTGGCCTATGTTTAGGTGTGTGACCCTCCTCTGCTCTTATTTATCTGCCTAGTACATCACATTTATATAAGGGAGAGATGATACCCCAGCAAAGTCACTTTCATTGTCTTAATGGAAGAAGAGATACAGTGATGACCTGGATGGTCTAAATTTGAATCCTACCAGCACTCTGTTTGTGCTGTTTTCCTAAATGTTTGCCTCCAAAGCTTGTAAATGAAATAGCAGTTCATGTGAGATCTGGTTTAAAATGTAGTACATGGATAAACTCTATCCTTTTCCTGCTTCTTTCCTCTCTCTTTCTATATGTATATCTATCTATACATATATATATATATATATATATATATATATATATATACACACACACACACACACATATCTATATCGATATATATATATATATATATATATATATATATATATATATATATATATATAGATATAGATATATATGTATACACATATGGTTTACTATTATAAAGTCGGCGTAGCATTGCATGCCTATGAACTATTCGAACTACAGATGTTTGAGTAGTTCATATGTGTGCCGGCCACGTAATCAAATGGAATATTTGCGAATAGTCTGTGCATTCACAAATAGAACATTCGATAATGTACTGGGAACGTGGTACAGTGCGGTAAGGGAAATACATCCACTGTCCTCACTGTAGTGTGATCTCAGACTTGGAATATATGGTTGGGGGGTGTGGGAGGGCACCTCACCCCACAACGGGATAGTAGGTTTCCTAGTTAGAGAGTTACGGGAAGGGTGGGATTGCTGTTAAGTGCCAAAAATGTTGTGTTCGACATTTTTGGCATTAACAGCTGTTTTTCAACATTAGGGCCGTTAGGTGATGTATACTTTCGGCGAAACACTTCAGTCATAAGTACTTGTTTTTTTTAACTATCGAGATTTTAATAGAAAACCTATACAAAGACACACACACACACACACACACACACACACACACACACACACACACACACACACACACACAGAAACACACACACACACACACACACACACACACACACACACACACACACACACACACATATATATATATATATTTATGTTCGAGGCTGAGACCATATGATCGAACATTTGAATGTTTGAAATTGTGAAAGAAATATAAACAAACAAAAAAAAAAAACTAAAAGTGTAAGCAGTGGGGCAAGCTTCCCTGCACCCTCCACACCACTCTATTTAAGTATACCAATTCCAAGATCGCACTACACTGCGTTAAAGAAAAATCTACCCATTCCGCGCTATATGGATATCCTCATTCAGACCGTTAGAACTTTTAAAAGTTTAGTCATATGGTCTTGGCCATATGAAAGTCAAGCTTTTAAAAGTTCGACCATCTGAAAGGGAACCATATATATATATGTGTATATATATATATATATATATATATATATATATATATATATATATATATAGATATATACATGTATATATTGATATACATAACTGTGTGTGTGTGTGTGTATGTGTGTATAAATATATATATATATATATATATATATATATATATATATATATATATATATATATAAATATATATATATATATTGATATTGGTCTACTTCTTCCTATCGAATTGACAGTTCACCGAACTGCAGTTAGGCAAACTTACATAACCAAAAACTCACTTGTATGAAAACAAAGTACTCCGAGTTCTGTTTTATCGAGTTGAGTACTGTGTTGCTGGAAGTGTGAGAAGTAAAGGTGCATAGCATTTATGAAACTAGTGGTATACAGTCCGAGTCTTGAAGCATGATATATATGACGGGAGTGTCGGTTTGCTGCAGGATATGGTCCATTGGTTTTTGTATTGTTTGTAGCTTTGAAATGGAGATTGCATTACAGTAAGGGTAGGAAATCCACCCTTGCTGCCACTGTAGTACGATCTCGGAGTTGGTATATATAATTTGCAGGGGGTGTGGAGGTGTGCAGCTTGTTGTTTTGGGTATTTGTAATTCAGAGTGCTGTGTTTTCTTACAAGTGAGTTTTTGGTTGTGTAAGTTTGCTTCACTGCTGTTCGGTGAACTGTCAATTCAATAATAATAAGAAGAAGAACCACATATATATATATATATATATATATATATATATATATAAAGAGAGAGAGATGTATATATATATATATATATATATATATATATACACATATATACATATGTATATGTATACATATATATAGATATACATACATATATATAGATATATATATATATATATATATATTTATATATTTATATATATATATATATATATATATATATATATATATATATATATATATACATATGTATACGTATATATATATATATATATATATATATATATATATATATATATATATATATATATACATATATATCTTCACAAACACAGGAGAACATACACATTTAATATGGATATTGGATAGATGTCAGAAATGAATCTTGGACCATGGAGTTTTGAGACTATAATAGCATTATACCTGGCTGAGTCAAAACATAAGGTGAATAAGTATTTCGTCCTCCTCTCAATATGGCATGATATTATTATGGAGTAAGAATACCACAGAGTGCCTATTGCTCAGTATCACACCTGATGGTTAGAACACTGCCTCTAGGTAATGATCCCTGTTGTTGTGACCTCTAACTTCATGTACATAACTGGAAAAGGGGGTGGTTGGTGCTGATGCCACTAATTCTCAAATTTGCATAGACATTTTATAAATTTCAGACAGCTCACTATTCATGTAATTTTTCTCTGCCAGAAAATTCAAAAAATGTATTTTTGTTGCATATAAATAATACTGATCTGTGAGCATAAATATAACCGCTGGATCACGATAGCACTCCTGCATACTAGTTTGTAGGTTCATAGGAGAATATTAGGCAAGCAGATCAAGAGCCCTTACAAGCCCAGTCAGTTTTACCCAATTTTCTATCTCTAGGAGAAGGATAACAATAGTCCACAAGTAGGGCTTTGACAATTGCTACAGGCTGCCTCTGTCCATAAGGCACATGGGCAACACTCCAGGAGTGAATTTGTGATTTCCCATCCATTGTTCCAGATTGTGTTTGAAGATGGTCAGGGAAGGGCTCTGCTTCACGTGAATAGGAACCCTACTCCAAAGAAGTGGCTATCTCAGGGAAATTTATCTGTCTCTCCTGCATGGTCTATTCATGTCAGAGATCAGGTTTAGATCTTTGGAGCAGGTAACTCTTGTGCACTTAGTTTTGCAAATATGCAACATTTCTATCAGGGCTGGGTCAATGTCAGCCTTGTAAGTCGGCAGAGTTCACCCCTCAGTAATCAGCAGGAAACTGAATTCAGTGATAAGGCTTTTAATTGGTTTGCATATGATATATAGGTTGCACCCTGTATTTTTTTTTTGTTTTCTGGTGAGAAATGTTTGAGGATGCTCCAGCTAGTAAATTTATACAAAACATACGCACACAAGCAAACACACATACACACACACACACACACACACACACACACACACACACACACACACACACACACACACATATGCACACTTATCTGTATGTTGAATACCACAGTTAATAATGCTGGGAGGATCTAAAACTTCCATTCGTTCACTGTCATTATCATAAGATTATAGTATCATAGGAAAGGAAATGCAGTTGTGCCTTCTGACAATTTACACCTTTCCAGTGCCTACCCTCAGACAGAAGTTCCTGTTTCGTGCAGGGTCAGACAAGTAAAGCCAATCCTGAATTTGTGAATACCAATCCAATCAATTCTCATTTGAAGGAAGATAATGTATCACACTGCTTAATTTGCAGTGGGAGTCTATTTCAAAGGTGAGAGCAGTAATATTTAATGAACATATTTCTCCATCTCATTCTTTGTACCTGCTGGTGAAGATTCAGATGTCTTGTTAAGGGACTTGCTGTACTATTCAACTCATGAAGATGCAAGATATCCTGGACTACTGGATCCCTAATGGCACAGAAGGCAAGGTAGAGATCTCTCCTAAGGAGTAGATTAGATATTGAGTAAAGGGACGGTGCTTGCTGTCTTTCCAGCAACTTAGGGTTTTAAAGTCAGTGATCTACTTAGATCAGAGCTTATGAGTTCTTCCCCTTAGCTTGTCATGTTTATTGTGGTGCATCCTAAAGGGGGGCATTGTATTCAATGCTAATTATAATGGAACAATTACTTCTTTGGAGCCGAAAGATATCCTCTTGGCAATCAGCTTTGCTATTTAAAACTTCCTGACTGCTGTTGTTATTTGATGATTAAAGGAGAGGCAATTATAAATCTGTGTACCAAGATTTCTAATGGCATTCTCATTTTTGAGTGGGGTATTGTCTATTTTATTTACTAGTAGAGGGATGGTTCATCAAATGAAACTACATTTACGTCTTACTTTTTAGTTTAAGCCTGTTAACACATCAGGTGTTTACAAGTTTAGGTTTTTGTTACAGGGCTTGGCTGACGGAAAGTGACTTGATAATGACTGCTAGTTTGCAATCATTCAAAACCTTGGTTAAAGTCTTGGTTTGTGGTCTGGAGATCTGAAAAGTAAATGTTAAACCACAGAGGTCCCAACAATGAGCCCTAAAGAATACTTCTGGTTATGTTTATACACTTTGATGAGGCATCTGCTACCCACTACCCTTTATTGAGGCATCTGCTACCCACAAAGTATGGGTTCTGTCCCTTAGGCAGTTTTCTATCCATCTTATGCCATTAGGATCTATCATATGCAGTATATAAAATGGGTCTGACTCTCAGTCTACCTTCTTCACAGTCATAATGGGTGATCCCCAAGGCTCCGTACTTGGATCTATTCTTTTCAAGATTTTTTTCAATATTTATAAATGACATGTATAAGCAATCTAAACATGCCATCCAAAATATGTATGGTTCTGCTTCTAGTCTAGCCACCCTACAAAGCATCGCATAGGATGCTTTCACCACTGTCAAAAGGTAGCTAAAAATGTCCCAACTACTATGAAACCCAATGAGAAACAAATGTTATTCCTTCTCGAAAAAATAAATAAGAATGACACAAATCTAAATAGTCTGTCAGCAAACAACACAAATTTGAAATTGCCACAAATAATAAACTACACGTCATCAACAACGTCTGACCTTCACATAGACTCTGCAATCAGAACATCTCTAGACTAAGACAAATGTGACAGATTCATAGTAAAAAATAACAGCCATTTATTTTCTCCTCCCCACACTCATATATGCCTCAACAATATTCACAAATCTGCACTCTGCCATCACATATAAACTAAAGCAGTGCTATAATAAAATTAGTAAGTTTGCATGCAGCTGCTCATATTACACCCACTACTGTTCAGCCCTTGACACCTAGAACTGGCCTCAACACATCTCTCTTTCACAATTACTAATGGAGTATAAGATACTATACCACCCACTAAACACTTCTCCCTCCCCCGGCGAACCTCATCCACTAGTATGTCCCAAATAAAAACCTGCATTCCAAAGAGCTTAACCCTGTTGAATCTAACAAATCAAACAATTCCAATGGTGACTCATTGTTCTCAGTCAGTATCTCTAAATAATTGAATGATCTTGCAGGCACTATCAGGCTCTTGATCAATGTGAAACAGTTCAAAACTAAACTGAAAGACCACTTCTGAAAGAGGAATCTATGTAACAGCGACTTACCAACAATCAGACAGTACTCATTCTCACATTCTCTCCCCACACCACCCATAAACTTTTTTTCCTCCTAATCTTTCTAACCTTTTAACCAACCCAAACTACCGTACATGTCTAATCTTCTATTTTCCACTTTACTCCACCCCAATTACTGGCTCAGTCTAGCCAATAATGTACTTTTCTTTTAGTTACAATAACATGTAGATATCCAATACATACCTACGTTTCAAAACTATGTAAGTATCATCTGATTCTGTGCAAAGATTATGTAGATATTATATACATTTTTGTTATAATCAACCATGTAATCATATCATATATGTATAATATTGCTTTGTACTTTATTCATCATATGTAACATTGAGCTTTTTTCCCAAAGCCTCTTCTGAAAGAGAACTCAGACCCAGCTGGACTTTCCCTGCAAACAAAAGTAAACAAATAGTGACATTAAATACATTGTAATGCATTTAACTTACTAACTATACTATCATGGGGTATAGAGTCAAAGGCTTCAGCCAGGTCAAAGTATTTATTTATTATTTTATTTTACATTTGTTGAGCACGGACGCCCAGCTGGGCACAAAGGCCCCTTTTCAGTAAAGGCCTGGGGAGAAAAGCTACAGTGCATGCAGTGCAAACAAAATCTTTTAAGTTAAATAATATCAACGTAAGGCGGAATATAATTACAATACATTTTGCAATGTCAAAATACACAAGATAGTAATCATACATACAGTAGGAAGGCTTCTTATACTAATTATACCTTCAACAGATACAGTTAAATAACTAACTATGCAGTAGGATAGATGTAACAATGCAGAGCACCGAGGGATTCACAAATAAAAGGTTGATTTAATTTTGAGATTTAAATGAAATGAGTGACAAAAGGATAAGAGAGGCATGGGTAGAAGGTTGGGTGGGTGAAGACAGAGTGATAGTTGGTAACACAGTAGAGGAGAGCAGAGGTATAGTAGAAGAGGAGGAAGAAGGTGAATATATTATACTTATCGTGGAAATGTACAGCTGCAGAACCAGAATGTTGACAGATGCTCTCTTAGATGTATTTTGAATGCCTGTTGGTTTTAAAGAAGCCTGAGCGCATGTAGGAGGGCACTCCAAAGGGTAGCTACAGAGTGTAAGTATAAGGAGGCTCCTGATGCATTTAGGAATTTAGTGATGGAGAGAAGGTGTTTGTGTTTAGAGCAGAGAACTTTGGTAGGGTGGTAGTGTTGAAGCATGCCTTTTAGTTCAGGAAACGTATCAGAGTAGTATATTAGAGTATGAGCTGACAGTAGATGACTATGATGGAGGTGATGTGGGAGTTCTGTCCAATTTAGTTTTTTAAGAGCAGAACAATGATGGTTTCTAAAGGGGCAATTTGCAGCAGAGTGTGCCATTTTATTGCAACATTGTTCCAGCTTTATTTGTGTCAACATTTGTAGGTTTGTAAAGAGTACAGAGGCATACAGTAGGGTAGACAGGAGGTAGGCTTTAGCTGTGGTTTCTCTTGTTCTGTCTGTTAGGTAGGATTTTGTTCTATACAAGAAGCTGAGTTTTTGGTATTTTATTTTTTTTAATAACAGTTTGGAAGTGTTGGTGAAATTTTAAGTTGTCATCAATTGTGACTCCTAAGAGTTTGGTGTAGGGACCGGTTCAATCAAGGTATTATTTAATGAAATTATTTTAACAGGAGTTTTGCTTTGCAAGAATGTTTTTGGGAGGAAAAGTAGTAATTTCATTTTGGAGTGCTAAGCTGGAGTTGTGAGTTGTCTAGCAAGGACTCTATGGATGTAAAGGATTCTTGAGTAACTTCTTGAATATTTTGTAGGTTAGAGGCTGTGCAGGTGAGTATAGTGCATATTGTACAAGAGTGATGCACTTGTAACCAGTGTGTAGATCATATATAAGCATGTTAAACAGGAGGGTTCCAAGGATGGAATGTTGTGATACTCCTAAAGTAATGGGTAGAAATGATGAGCTTTCTTGTTGTCATTTGACTGCTTGGAATCATTCTGTAAGGTAGATGTTATACCAGAAGAGGATAGATACAAGTAGAACAGTTTAAGTAAAAGTTTATGGTGAGAGATGAGAGATTATTTATTTATTTGTCTTTGTTTACCAGGAAAGTCTGACTGGGTAATACCCATTTTCAGTGGAGGCCTGGGAAGAAAAGCTTCATTTGCTTATATTGCATTATACTAAGTTCCAGTCAAATACAGAGGAATTATATTTCTATTTGCATTTATAGACAAATGGTAGTTACATAAGGATGATACTGAGTTTGTGGTATTTCTGTATTTATTACTTACATCAGTAAAGTGAAGTAGGACAGCAGTGGTGCCGTGGCTGGGATGAAAATCATGTTGTATGGGGGATAGATTGTTTATGGTAAGGTATTAAAATAGCTGGGAATAAATATACCTTTCTAATATTTTATATAATGGTGACAGGAAAGCAATTGGTCTGAAGTTCGAATAGTCAGCAGAGGGTCCTCGTTTATGAGATCAACTTTTTCATCCTTATGAAGGGAATTTCCTCTGTTCCTTGAGTAATTGTGCATGCCACTTAAGTGCTATATGTAAAGCTAGTGTTGGTGATATCTTCCAGGCTTAGGATACGAGTGAGCATACTACCAACATACTTTTTCCATCCAAGTTTTCCGATACTATTTTTTTCTGGTTGTTACTGTGCTAACTGCTTAAATAAAACTGTGCCATGCAGTCTGCCTGTTTCAGTTGCAGTTGTGAGGTTCTTTAATATCCAACTGTAACCACAATTTTTTTTGTAACCAGAGTTCCAATTTTCACAACCACTGTTTAAAGCATTACCTGTATGTGTTTATTTATTTTTCTGGGCACTACTGTAACTGATATATTGTTTTCTATGTAAGTATTTCTAGGGCTGGTCTCTGTTATATCTACTTTGTTAGTTACAGCAAATGTACTGAAGAAATATTAACTGGCGAGAATGTGGCAGTTGCTATAGAGTGCATTATTTAAAGTGTTTTTACTTGCTATACAGTGTTCTACTTACTGCTTCTTGTCTAATTAAGCTGCTTTGTTTGTAGAGCTAATTTTACTTAAGTTAACTGATATATACTGTTGTGTTTTTATTCTTAAACCTGTATACACTTCCTTAAAGGGCTTACAGTAACCAATGTCTTGGCATTTTGTAAAATGATTTACTGTATATATTGCGCTCTACTTCTGCCTCATTTTTGATACTTCTTCTGTACTAATCTATTTCCCTTCTCTTAGAGCCTCCTACTTTCCTTTCTCACCCCCATATTTGCTGTTACTTTATTTCCTCAAAGGCCTTTTTATTAACAACCCTGTCTGCTATCCTCCCTGTCTAGTTCTGCTATTACTACGCTGAGACACTTCCTTAGCGGTCATATATCTTCTGTCCTACATCCCTCCTAATACACCTGTTCTAACATTTTTTCCATCTTACAGCTGCTGTTCACAATGTTTATTTGACTAGTGGCATGCTCACTAGCTCAATCAAATAGTGTTGGGCTCCCCTATCCCTTCCCCTGAACTTTCTTCCTCCATTCTTCTCTCTTTTTAGCAACTGCTAATATCAAGAGCTACAAAACTATAGAACTAGTAATGCAGCATGTGTTAGGTTGCTATTACATGCATTTTTCTTACCTCTAAGAACTGTCTACTCTTAACTGCTTCACTGTCCTGAGGCACACATTAACTAATTGGTTTCTACTGTGGTCTGGCAAGCTGCCTCAAAGTTTCTGCCTGCTCCATTCACCCTCGCTCCGCTCGGGCTCACTCCACTCCCCTACCCTACCCCCATTCCCACCCACCCACACATCAATTACATTTATATCTTCCATAAGCTCTTCCCTTTCCTGTCTAGCCCCCAATCAATCACCCAGACACCTACACCAGTATCCTCCCATTCACTCTACCCTAATTATCTTCCTTCTTAATATTTTCCCTTTCTTAATCTTCTGAATTCTTTTCCTTAACTATAGTACCATAACCTTTTCCTAACATGTACTATACATCAAAACCTTGTTCTATCTTAATCTCCCTTACCTCCATTCTTCTTTTCCACTCCCCAACTTCAACATTTTCCACACTACCCATTGTACCCCACATTAATACCAGTAGTTTCTCTGATATCTCACCCTCTTTATTCAACTTCCATATTTGGCACCGTACAAAAATTAGATCCTTTGGCATCATAAACAAATGAAAATTAATTTGTAACCCACACCATAGGCTTCTCTTCATTACTCAACATCCCTCCATAATTACATGTCACTACCAGGCCCTCTCACTATGTGGCGACATTCACCCCAACCCTGGGCCAATCAACCATTCTGCCCAAAACCTTTCTTCTAATGCCAAGAACCTCTGCTTCACTACAATTAATGTACATAGTATCTGTAACAAAACCACTGAATTCCATGCCTAGCTGTCTCACCTCTTCCCAGATATTGTATAACTCAAAGAGACATGGCTAAAACCACCTATTGCTAACACTGAAATAATCTTTCCAGGATATAATATACACAGAAAGGACTGGCTACATAAAAAAGGAAGTGTCACATTAATCTACTGTGACACTTTAGCTGTTACACCACAAGATAAACTTATATAAACATTCAGAAATATGGAATTATTACTAGTTAACCTTCACATCAACAACAGAAAAAAATTATGTATCGTACTCTATATTCCCCCAGGTCAAAACATACCTACTCTGGAAGATCTACTATCCTGGACTACCCTCAATATATCAAATGAAACTATCATTCTTGGTGACACAAATATAAACTGGCAAACTCTCATCTCTGATTCCCCAGTAAATAGTATTAACTTGCACAGGTTTACTCAACTCATCCCTAACCCCACTCATAAGGTAAAAAAAAAACAAACAGAATCAACTCTACACTGGATACTCATCTCACACCCTCAAAAATTCACCAAGGCAGGGACCCTACCCTATACCTTTAGTGACCATCTTCCCAACTATACCCATAGAACTCAACTTCAAATTGACAAATTGCATTGTCTAAGAACAAGTAAGTATCTTCCCCATTTCAATGAGAAACTATTCTTAGAGTCTCTAAAAACCCACAATTGGTCCTCTACCAAATTTCTTCCACTAGATGAAGCAGTCATCTACTTCAATAAAATCTTTTTAGATCTTCTAGACAGTCTTTCCCCCACACGTACCAAAAGAGTAAAGCCTAACCATGTCCCATGGCTAACTAAATAAACTAAACAGTTACTTACCTTCAAGGATAAACCCTGGAAGGAATGGCACAGAAACAGTACCCCACAATGTGAACTCAGATATAAACAACTCCGTAACAATGCCAAAAAGGAAGTCATCAATGATAAAAAAGCTATTTCTCTACCAAACTCAGTACCCAACAAAATAACCCCTAATGGTTCAGGAACTCTCTTTCCTCTCTCCTAAATCTTGGCACTCAACACAACCCCTCCCAATCTCCTGACAAAGACCCTCAAGAAATTGCCCAAGCTTTCAATTCTCATTTTATTTATACTATCCAAAAACTTGTTAATCATTTCTCTCTACAAACTAACATAAATATGACCGGCAACATAAACAAAAATATACTCTCTAACCACTCCCCCCACATCAATTGTCATTGCAACAAAAACCCATCCACTCCTCTATTTACATTGAAAGCAGTATCCACCTCTCTAGTTCATAAACTGCTCTCAAAACTAAAACCATGCTCCCCTTCTTCCTATGGGCTTCCAGCTGAATGCCTAAAACTTGCAGCAGATTCTATAGTTCTTCCAAATAGCATCCTTATTAACCGATCAATCTCTGAAGCATATATCCCACAACTATGGAAAAACTCTATTATTACTCCCTTTCACAAAGGTGGGAACACCAGTGATCTAAGTATCGGCCCATCTCCATACTTTCACCTCTATCTAAAATTTTCAAAAAGTGTATTCATTCTCAATTGCTAAAAAATCTCACAGACAATAACTTACTCACACCCACCCAACATGGTTTTTGGCCAGCACACAGCACAACAGCCTTACTGTCATTTATCAGCACTGTATAAAAAGCTTTTGATGCAGGTCTACTAACATCAGTGATCCTACTAGACCTACCAAAAGCTTTTGATATTGAGTCCCACTAAAAACTACTTTTAAAACTTGAGACCATAAACTGCTCCCCACACATGTTATCCTGGTTCCATAACTATCTACACAACAGAAAACAATCTGTTAGATGGCAAAGTAAGCAATCCAATTACCTACTCAACAACATAGGTGTTCACCAAGGGTCTATTCTTGGGCCCTTGCTTTTTAACATATTTATTAATAATCTCCATAAAGCATCCCTGCCAAGTACACTCATTCAGTAAGCAGATGATTCGACAATAATTACATCCTCTAACAACATCTCAGATCTCCTAAAGTTAACACAAAATGCATTTACTTCCATCAAATCCTGGCTTAATAAAGCTCAACTGCTACTTAATCCCAAAAAATCAAAACGTTTACTCTAGACAATCAAACCTCTAATTCTAGACTTTAAAATATCCTCTAAAAACAGCCAAACTACTTAGCATCACAACTGATGACAAACTATCCTTTGAGAATCATATACTCAACTCAATAAAAAAGACCCATTTTAAGCTTGGCAATCCCTACAGGCATAAACTCTGTTTGGATAAGTCTCCCATTTTCACTAACCTACACACATCTCTCCTGAACTGCAGTCATGCTACTATAAAATAGCCAAGTTTGTCTCCAACATGCCAATTCGCACACATCATTGCCTGGCCATTAAATCTATAAACTGGTTGGAGTTCCCTCATTACCTACATTACTCCCAACTTACTCTCACCCACAAACTACTAAACAATCCAAACTACTGCCCATCCCTTCAAACTACAATACAAACACATACCCCTACTCAGCATCTTAGGTCCTCTAACAAACAACTCTTAACCATAACTAAACCCAACAAAAGAGCTGGACAATGTCTCTATTCTCATGCCATTGCCAAACTTTGGAATGTGCTCCCTCTCTCTCTTACTCAACTAGACTCTTTAAAAACATTTACATTTGCACTAAAAGAACACTATCTCAATAACCTTGTCTGTTCTTGTAGTCATATAATTAAACCACCTTAAATGTTTTGGCCACTATACACTACAAATACTTTTACTAACTTAATATAGTTGCAATTTACACTATCTGTCTTCATATCCAATCTCTGTTGCTTTCTTTATTTTTGTGGCTGAATAAACAGAATTGATTAAACAATATTCTTACTTATGAGAATATACAAACAGAATTACTAAAAAATCTAACACACTGGGTTTATTTTTCTTGTATTGTATACCTCTAAATATGTATGTGTTTTGTATATCTACTTCAATTTGCATTGTGTAAAAACTTTCTTGACTTTCAAAGTTAAGCTGATGTTATGTAAAAATGTATGTGATTGTATGGAGTTTTCTCCCTGGGCCTCCACTGAAAATGGGCCATTGGCCTAGTGGACTTTCCTGGTTAACAAATGTCAATAAATAAATAATAATAAATGAAGATGATGTATATAGCTTTTCTTCCAAATGGCTAGGATGTGAGATTCTAGAATGGATTTGTTTATTAGTATAGATATTGGATATGACAGAGCTTCGGCTGCAATTTTTAGAAATTCAGGAGAAAGGTTTTCTGTATCAGAGCTTGTAGTTTTTAGTTTTAGGAGATAACCTGGTTGAATCTAACAAATTCCATGCATACAGCATGGCTACTGTCCATAGCTTGTGTTAATTTTTCAAATTAATGTTCTGACTGATTAGCTAGGATCTACCTTTAACAAAACCAAACTGTTGTGGATCTAACCTGATGATATTTTTTAATATTATAGCTAATCAGGCCAGTTATAATGTGCTGCATGGTTTTTGCATGTGAAACTCATCACGTTGATGGGTGTGTAATTCCCAGAGTTAGTAGTGGGGGCCACCCATAAGGAGATATTATTCCAGAGCTTTCCTAATACTGTTTATTAAGCATCCAGGTAGATTACCAAGTCCCACGGAGGAAGTAGTTTTAGTCATGGAGAGCACCTTTAGGACATAATCCTAAGTGAAGATGGAGGGTCTGAGGGCTTTAGGGATATGTGAGCTTTGAATGGTCATTTCCAGGGTGAAGTTGGCATTGAATTTATTAGCTAGTATGTTGGCAGCATCTACCTAGTTAGATTATGTGGTGCATATAGATGAAGTTCTAAACAATGGTGGGCACTATTTTTTGTTTCCTAATGTAACTAAAAATGGACAATTCCTTCATTCTTCTCTATGTCTCTGGAGCTATGGTTACTAATTTATCCTGGGTCAGGTGTCTGACAAACTGACAGAGCTCTATGGCTATGGACCACATAATGTCAGACTGATAACTATTTTATACATTATTGTGAAGTAAGCATAGTAGTAACAGGAAAAGAGGAAGGCCTAAGATAAGGTTTATGGATGTGGTGAGATAGGACATGCAGGTGGTTGGTGTGACAGAGCAAGATGCAGAGGACAGGAAGAAATGGAAACAGGTGATCTGCTGTGGCGACCCCTAACGGGAACAGCCAAAAGAAGATGATGATTGTGAAGTAAGCATAGTGATCTGCACTTTAACAAACTATGCACATAATTCACATGAAGTTTATACAAGGAAAAATCACTTAGGGAGGGGATTTCATAAAGTTCACCACAAGGTTTAAACCTTCACAGAATCACTCAGCCATATAGAGTAACACAGCCACTCCTTGAACCTCACAGCAGTGAACATAGTCAACTGTGGACATCTATTATGGTAGAGGTTAAGTGTTGGGGAGTTTAGTGGAAAGTTAGGGTTATGATCTGTGAGTGTGAGCCTATGCAAGAGGCTGCATTGTGAATATATGTGTGAGTGCGCCTGGGAGAGAGTGGTCGGGAATTTAGGGTGCAAGTGCATGCATGTGTGTGTGTATATGGTTGAATGTATGAATGTCTGTGAGTGAGACTGAGTGTGGAGGGGGCCATTTTATGTTTGTGGGTGTGTGTTTGTGTGACTGTTAGTTAGGGTGACAGTGATACTTAGACATACCCATAGACTAACAAGCAAGTCTGCAACAATGGGTGGAGGGAACTGCCATCAGGGATAACTCTTTGAAAGCATGCCTGAGCAGTGTGTAAACAGAATGGAGATAGGGTTTGGGGCAAACAACTAACCACCAGGGGTAATTTTTTGAAAGCATGCCTGAGCAGTGGGTAAACAGAATGGGGGTCTGGGTGGGGTGAGTCACTAATCATCAGGGATAACTCTTTGAAAGCATGCCTGATAAGCATGTAAACAGAATGGGGATTAGGGTTGGGGTGAGCCACTAATCACCAGGGATAGCTCTTTGAAAGCATGTCTGAGCAGCATATAAAAAGAATGCAGAGTAGTGATGGGGTGAACCACTAATCATCAGGGATTACTCTTTCATGGAGTGCCTGAGTGGTGAATAAACAGAACAGGGATCGAGAATGGGGTACATTGGAAACCAGAGTTACTCAATGTGGTGTGTCTTAAAGGCAAGGTGTGGAGAACAACTAGACAGCAAGAATAAGAAGAGTGCCTTAAAAGGTACTGAAAAGAATTTAAACACTGCATCATCCCACCTCTCACAGAGGGTATCAGTCTTCTACATCACCCCTGGACACCAGGGACAAACGTTAAAACTAAATATGTGAAAAAAAACAGCAAAAGCACAAACCATGCACCCTTGAGTCAAGAAACCCTGCATTAGTCTGCTGCACCGACTGATAAGTGAGAGCAGCAGGATTTTTTTTAAATACATTGAGGATTTGGGGCATTATGAAATGCAAGCAACATTTTATCATGTATGAAGGAGATTGACAGGAAATGTTGGGCATGCCTCTCAACCTTATATTTGCCTTAGCATGCATTTCTTGAATATTACAACATTAAAGTGAAAAATGAGATTGAAACATGAAAAACATAATTCATGTTTTTCATGTGAAATGGTCACCTCTATAGGGGCATACTGTGGGACTTGCAGTAGTGCAGAAACTTTCTTAGATTAACTTTTAGTGCATAATGGCTATTACTTTCAGTTTAAATAGTGAAATTGATACATTTATCAGTGCCTCATAAAATAGCATTGCTCTGGAAGATTAATGAGGCTGCATACTTTTTATGGTAGCTGGATAAGCTACAGACATGATCAAAGTGTCTGTTATAACCTTACAAAATATGTCAGCATACTCTGACTTAGTTGAGGGTTTTCCAATTGTTGACCACAGTATGTTTGACTGTATGATCTGGTGGCTCAGTTTGGGGGTGTTGTCATTTTCTCCACTGACATTCAGTTGAGGAGTCTGTACATATAATTTATGGGGGTGATAGGGGTCCAAACATTCTACATGGGGTAATATAAAGTGGCCTCCCTGCCTTGGAAAAAAAATCCTGTTTTGTGCTTTTCAATTATGCTTTTTATAACTGCACTTTTTGAAAGCATAAATGAAAATGTGGGAAGTCAATCAAACATAGGTAAACCAGTTGAGTCTGACCTATGCAATATGCGCCCGTCTTTCAATTTCCTCTATTTTATTTGAAGCTCGCAGTGCAAAATCTGTTCTAGGACAATCTTGTGAAGCAACTTAAAAAGAGCAAGCTGTTTTCAATCAGTACCTTGAATGACAGCAAGCTGCTCTCCAGGAACTGGACTCTATCATACTGTGACATTAGCAAACGATCATATAACTCCAAGTGTGGAATATTTTCAAATAGAAATTTTATTGATTTTGCATTACATATACATCACAAACAATTGCAGATTAACAATGAGCAGTAATATAAAGGAGAACATACAATTACTAATTATGTACAATATGTACAATAGTGCTGCTTAGGGATATGACCCCTAGAATAAACTTAATGAGAAACATATATGAAAGCAGGTAAATATTGCAAGTGAACACAATGTATTACCCTCGATTCGCAACATAAAGATCAAATAGAGGGGAAAATGTAACACGTATCTTGAGCCACACAACAAGCAGGACAAGGAAAAAAGGGGGAGAGGAGAATTAAGGAAGCACATAGAGGAAGGGCCTTTAGCAGTTCTGGACCACCTCAGTTCATGAATACTTTAGTTGCCAGATAGATGCTCAAATAAGGTATTCCAGAATTTCTGAAAGTGGATACGTTTCTGCAAGTTTGTTATTACAAGTTTTTGTGAAGTAATGTATTTAACAGCCATGTTCTTGAATCCACTCCAGGACATCTTAGTACGATCTAGCCAATGTTTGATAATGTAGAATTTAACTAATAAACAGAGAGTTATCAAGATGTGAGATCTTAATTTTGATGCATTAATATTACTGATATGTAATAATGCCATCTCCCAAGAGAGGGTTGATTTGTGGTATCCCATCTTGTCAAGTCACATCTTGAGAGAACACCAAATACTATGAGGGTATCTACAAAACTATAATATATGTAGGATGCCGGCCTGGGGTAGCAACAGCAGGGGCATGCAGTCGAGACATTTGGGTTAAATTTATTTAAATGAACGAGTGTGAAGTATAGGTTGTTGGTTATCATAAATTGTGTATAAGTGAGTTTCTTAAATGGGGAGAATACGAAGGTGGATTTAATGGCAGATCATTTTTGTTCTTCTGATAGGTTCGACCCCTGGTGGTTCCAGTAGTTTGCGTATACCAATTTATCTTGGTGTAGAATTGTACTTATAAGTTTATAAGCGAGCGACAGCATACACTTGTTACTGGATAGAATTTCCACTAATTTAGAGACCTGATTGAAGTCAGATTCATGAATATTAAGATCATGAGGTAGAGATGCAATAAGTTCCCTTATTTGTCACAGGATTATGATGTATTTTTTAGATAAATTTAGAATATTCCATAATTCTGTGCAGCTTTAATTTCCTAAGAATTAATGAGCCTAAGAAGGGGAGAGCTTTGGGGTTAAAATCATTGCTTAAAGCATGACTGAACCACATTTTAACCCAAAGGGGAGTCCGTATTAGGTTGTTTGGATGGTAGTTAGCAATTCTAATTAGTCTATTGGCATGTAGAATTCTATAATAGAGTTGTAAGTCTGGCATACCTAGACCTCCCCTAGCTTTTGGAAGTGTAAGTCTTTGATATGACACTCTTACTGATTTTGGGTGCCAGATGAACTTTGCAAAGGCTTTGCAGATTTTAGTGAAAAATGCATTGGGGTTGAAGGAGGGAGATGCATGAAAGTGATAGAGAAGTTTTGGGAGGATGTTCATTTTAATGATAGAAGTTTTAGATAGCATAGACAGTTTCATCTGTTGCCATCTGGACATGTCTTGGGATAGTATCGACCATAATTAAGTTAAGTTGGAGTGTAATGTGGAGGGCGAAGAGTGGTCATAACAAATCCCTAGATATTTAAAGGAGTAGACCATATGGAAGGGAGAATCTGGAAAGAGGATTTCTCTGTGGGCTGTAGGGTTAATCGGGAAGATACAGGATTTGTCTTGATTGACTTTATAGTCCAAAATATGTGCAAACATATTTAAGGTAGTGATTAACTTCTTGGTATCTGACAAGGGGTGTTCAAAATATAGATTCAGGTCGTCTGCAAATGTGGTCAAGCTTATCCTGGTATGTAATATTTTGGGAATTGAATGGTGTGCTTTTTGTCATAAGGATAAGAAGAACGGTTCTAGGTTTAAGCTAAAAAGAAGGGGGGAGAGGGGGCACCCTTGTCTGGTTCCATTTGAGATTTTTATCGGTTGCAAGAAATTCTTATTGATATATAGGTATGTGTAAGAACCATTGTATAAAATTTTGATAATATTGATGAACTTGGGGGTATATCAAAATAAGATAGTACTGTGAACAGAAAATTCCAGTTGACCCTATCGAATGCCTTACATGCATCCAGAATCATAGCATATCTTTGATTTTTGTCTTTCTTGGTAAGGTTAATCATGGTTTCCATAGTTAAAGTATTATCCCAGGTGTGTCTGTTGGACATGAAAGCTGCTTGTTCTTTAGATGTGAGGGAAGGGATTACTTTTTAAGCCTTTCAGCTAATACAGATGATAACATTTTAATGTCAACATTCATTAGGGAAATTGGCCTATAGTTGTAAAGGTTTGATTTATCCAGGTTATTTTTGGGGATTAGAATGGTCTTTGAGTGGTTAATGTAAAGGTCTGATATGCCGTTGATAGATATACAGTTAAATTGCTTAAGTAAAATGGGAGCTAGGGTATGTTTAAAGGTTTTATAGAAGTCTGGAGAGTATCCATCTGGACCTGGAGCTTCCCTAACTTGAGGTCTCCGATGGCTTTTACAACTTCTAGTTGACTCAGTGGGCAGACAAGATTCCTTTCTGTTCTTCATTTAGCTTTGGAAATGTGATGTTGTTGAGATAATCTTTTATCTCTGAGATTGTGGTTTGATGGTTTTTACTAACATAAATTCCTGAATATACTTGATGGAATAAGTGAGTAATTTGGGAGTCTGATTTATAGAGTTTACCTTGGTGATAGGTAAGGGCTATCCTGGGTGACACCTATTTGTTGTCAATTAGTCTAGCTAGTGCCTTGGAGGGAGTTTGCATCCATTCAGAATATTTTGTGATAAACCTTATTTCTTGTAGGGAGTAGCTGGACTGATGTAGGTTGAATAATTCCCTTTGCTTATCTATCGTATCATTTTCTATTGCTAAAGTATGGTTCAGTTGAAGCTTATCATCTAGTTCTCTAATCTTGGACATTAGGCGGTTCTCCTTTTCTTTCCTCTTTCTTTTAAGGTATGTGGATTTTTGAATAAGTATTCCTCTAAGTACAGCTTTACATGCTGCCCATTGGATGTCATAGGGGATACTCGAGTTTCGAGGGTCATTGCTGAACTCCGTTTGAACTGTGGCTATCTCCTCCTTAACTGTTAGGTTGTGTAAAACATTGTTATTAAGGGACCAGTTGAAACCTTTATGCAGTAAAGGTGAGTTTTATGCAAAGTTTATCATCATTGTAATTTTTGAGTGATCTGAGAAAAACCTTGGTTCACCTACATACATTATTTGCCAATGTGTTAATATTTCTGATATTAGAAAGAAATGTATGCATGACCAAGAATTATGACATCTAGAGAAGTATGTGTAATTATTGTTGTTCCGAGTGTCGTCTCCAAAGGATAAAGGGTCAACTAGTCCAAAGTCCGATATTAGATCCAACAAGGCGAGGGAAGCATGTGTATTATACAATTTGGATTGGTTAGAGCGGTCAATGCTAGAGTCAATTACTGCATTCCAATCCCCCCCAAGGACAAAATAGTGATTTGGGAAATGTAATAATATGTTATAGACTTTCAAAATGAATTCCTGTTGTCCTGAGCATGGTCCATAAAGGTTTAGGAACAATACTGGTTTAGTGAGCAGTGGGGTTAGGCACGTGAAATAACACCATCTACCTTCATGGTCTGTACCCTTTTCAATAATATAAATTTAAATGAGTTTTTAATAATAATTGCCACCCCTTTCGAATTAGAGCTGTTTCTTGCTGAAATAATGTATTTTATCTACTTCCTGTTCTTCTCATTTACCCAATCCTCACCTACCATATGTGATTCTTGAATATAAGAGATGTCTGCTTCTGATTTTAATAGAAGGTGCGTTAGAAGATTTATTTTACCTTTGTCCTGGAGCCCTCTAACATTCCAGGAAGTTATTTTCCACATCTCGTCTATATTTATGAGGTACTCTGGTTAAGATAATGATAGTTATAAGATAAACAAGGAGCAGGGAAGTAATTATATGGCTCAAGACTTATTCTCAAGTTAGGTATATGTGTAATGTCTAATGAAAATGCAGCACTGGACTCTCTCAAACCTACCCCTGTGCCTACCCACTTAACCCCTACCTTTGAGAGAGAGAAAAGGGGAGGAGAAAAATGTAAAGATGTAATTGAAACCATTATGTTGTTAACAAAAATAGAATAACTATATTTACATATTATGTAAACAATTACAACAATTCCAAATGTCATCATCAGGTACTCTTCTTAGCATATCCAACCAGCTCTTGGCTAAAGGTACTGCCAGTTATGGAGGGTATGCTTGAGTAGGTAACAATCCAAATATCATAATTAGGCATTTTATATAATAGGGTGATAAGTGAGAGCTGAGTCTTGGTACAAAACCGAGAGAAAAGTAGACATTCGTTATATAGGAATGAAGCCTTATGATATGTGCAGGTGTTAATCACGATACTACGCAAAGCAGATGAATTTAGGTAGCTATTCCAACTTGTTCTTAAGCATATAACAGTTGACAGTAAAGCTACATCCAACCTACCACTCAGTTTGGTTAAGATTTCTTATATTGATCAAGTAGCTTCTGAGAGCAAGCAGTATTTATTTACACAAGTTCACAATATAACTTATCCTTCTTAGATCATGCCTCTAGTCCCTAACCATGGTTATCAAATTTACAAGTTCTGTACAAGGTACAAAAGGCTAGGTACAACTCTCTATATAGGTATCCATAACAGAGTAAGTGCAGAGAGAGGACAAACAGTCTGACCTGAAAATTAAGACTTTTGACATCTTTGATCATTAAATGAGCCAGAATCAGCTTTCTGCTCTATGGCAGAGATACAATGGATAAACATTAACTAAAGAGGGACCGCAGTTAAGTGATATTTACTGATCAGATTAATGAGGTATTAGGTAAATATGCTGCATAGCTTGTCCAAGGCTAATAGGGCAGATCACTCTATAGTTTCCAGGTTCTGTGACTAGCAGTTTTTCAGGCTACAGCCATCAAGGTAACATAGCAGCCTTCAGATACTCATTTTTAGTCTGTCAAAAGATGTGTAGTACATGCATTGTTGCTTGAACTCTTAGTTTAAGAGAGCAATATAAAGCGGATGCTGTCAGTGTGTCCCTACTCTTGTGTCGCTGTCTAAAACATGCAAGCAGATGTATATAAGCAGCTGCATAAAGATGTGGCCAAAACGGCTAAACAGCTCAAAGAAATAAGGGCTAACGAGCTTCTATAAAGCTCTGTGAGATATATGCAGGTTAGCTCTGGAAGCTTAAAACATTTCAAAGCAAGAACACAAAGGTGCAGAACACTACAAATAATTTCTATATATGAAGTTAGATTTAAAAGTCAAAGTTTCAGAGTTCCACCTTTACTGTGCGACATTTCATATTTTAAAATTGTTACCACAATGACTAACAGAGACTGGGGAGGAGCTAAGAGAAACTACAAATCAAAAGAAATTCCTAGAGCAAAGGCATAGTTGATCCAGTTAAATAAATATATAGCACACTAAATGTCTCTAAGTTAGTGTGTCTTCTTATAAGGAGTAAGGCGGCCACAGTCTCCTCCATCGCATAAAAAAGTCTGTTATTGAAGTGCTTGCCAAACATTTCTGTACTTTTTATTGGGTTTCAATAACATGTGAAACATGCAGAGACCAGGTGATTTTGTGACATTATCATACTAATTTACAAGAAGAAAGAGTTTCTTGTTATCATGCAAGTGCTGTTTAGACTTCAGTTTTAATTTATTTCCAAGCAGATTTTCTGAGTTATAAAAGGAATGAAAGATGCTAGAGTCTCCTGTCACTTCCTTTTTACATATCACTTTATATGTTGTACTTACATAAAATGATAAAGTTAGTTTTCAAAGTCATGTTTTCCCTACTAAGGCAGTTTGTTATACTCCATCCAAAGAATCTTGCAGACATTCCCTAAATAAGTTTATTATGAGAGGGTCATCAGACAAAAATGCCTTGGTTCTCTATTTCTTCACTTAATGGGCATTCTTTAGATGAGTCGAGTAACTTATGTAAAGATAATGGCAGAAAACTCTCAAAAAGGCATATGGCAGGCCTGCATTGAGCTGATAAGTAGGTTGCTAAGTCTTTGACTCTAACTTTACTATAATAACATCGCCAAATGATAACTTTAATGGAGAGATTTGTTAGATGAGCAAATTTAGCTTAAGGAAGTGCAGGGTTCATATACACCTAAGTAGAACAGTCTTGTAAACCAAAAGTGATCCTCACCTCTGGATTTCCAAGGCATTACTCAGTGAACAGCTCTCCTTTGTGATCACATTATTCTGTAGTTAGGGAGGGCCATGTTTGTTACAACAGACAGGTATTCATAGAGAGAGCACCTCCAATGATTGTTGAGCGGGCTGGGCTGGCAGGAAGTTTCTTTCGTTTTTTCCCTTTTCATTGTTACGCTTATCTAATGGGGCTGAGCGATGTCACCATTCATGAGTCCCCCTGTGTACTACATTTTGGTGCATTTGTTCCTAAGAACTAGATTTAATTGTGGATTCTTTCTTTAAATAAAAATACAACTTACTTTATAAAAGAAGATATTGGGCTGAGTCAAGGTCAGTCTCTTGGGACTGGGAGAGCCAAAACTAGCTCTGGTAAGGAAATTTGATGAAAACCTTGTCCTCATGAATCCGGAGTTTTTCCAAAGCACTTTAGGAAGAAAGGATTAGCTTCCTTGGGTGAAGTCATGGTAAATTTAGTTTTGTTGTGGCAGAAAGACAGGCTGTTAGGAAATCGCATCTGAAACATAATTTTACATTTAATAAGGTGTGTGCAATAAGGAGAAAGTTTGCGGTGCTTTTCCTTGATTTCTTGGGGGAGATCTTGGGAAATAGAAATTGTGTAAGTGTTCCATGAGTAGTGTTTTTGTTTTTTATAGGCAGAGAGGATAGCTTGCACATCTTGATAGTTGAGGAGCTTCACGTAGATGGATCTTGGGGTTGTAGTGTCTTGATTTTTTTTAAGTGCTCGGTGTGCCCTTTCAATTATGCATTCAGTCGGAGGGCCTCTTGGCTGCAATAATGAGCTGAAAATTTGTTTAAGAGTTGGGAGCAGCTGATTTTGATCATATTTTTCTGGCAAGCCCCTAATAATAAGATTGTTCCACCTGCTCCTTGCTTCTAGATCCAGGATTTTCAACTACATGTCAGTTAAAGCTTTGTCTTTGGTTTTCAACTCAGTTTTTAAATGTGCAATTTCCATCTCGTTGGATTTAGATCTTCCCTCTGCTAGGTCCAATCTCTCAGCTATTTGATTAATTGTACCACCAAAAGTGTTTAGTTGCTCTGAGAAGCCTTGGACAGCAGCTTGTAAAGGTAGAAGTGTGCTTTTCAGATCCTCCATGTGTATGGTGTTCTTGGCCTTTTGCTTTGCAATTTATTTGCCTGTTATTGTTGCACTTTAGCTGTTTTCTGTCTTTTGGTTATAACTTCTTTCTCAGGAGATGCTATTGCCAATAATTTTGTATTAGAGGTTTGAGTATCCATGCCTTCTAGTTCCTTAGGCATTTTCACACTTCAGTTTTGCTTGATTTCTCCCATCGTGGCCGCTGTCTGTTGCTGAGGTGCTGAAGCCTTCAGGCCTCTAATATATACATAGAAGCTCATTCTGTTAGCTGGTAGAGGGGAAATCTATACTTATCTGTCATATTTGAGGATTTTAAAGGTAAAGAAGGTGAATTCTGAGTCAGTGTATGTTCTGCTGTCCTGCAGGAGGTTTTTATATCCCGGTTTGATGGCTATTGCAGTATTTTATGCAATTTGTGTAAGAGCTTTGTGGAGAGGGTGCCACTCAAACAACCACCATCTTGGAATCCCCAAGTGTGGAATATGAGAAAATAAATGAAGCTAGGTGACAGAGAGATCACACTCTACTGAAATAATGTGCACTGAATAGGCTACCTGAAAAGAAGGAAGGGGAGGAACTGCTGCCCTTCCTAGTGAAGAAGCTTTCTGCAGTGCTGTTTTTTGAGAGTAGATAGTAGGAACCAATCAACCTTCCTTAGAATTTTTTTACAAGATTCCTTAGTTTTGCAGAAAGTGCTCAATAAATCAAGAGAACTGGGGCAGAATTGTATAATAGCAGGTTGTATCATTCGATTCACCCTAGGCAAGAGTACTGCCTTGTTTAATAAGCATAAAGCACTTATTTCAGTGCTGAAGTGATTCTAGGGTCATAGTTTTCCACTTCCAGCTTTTCTTTCTAGCAATATTTCAGGCAGAAAGTTACCAGCAGTCTAAACCTTCTGAACTCCCGACAAAGGCTGATACATCTTTGCATTCACTGTTGACCCAAAAGAAAGTATTTCTCTGAATCCACATATATCGTTTATCACACAATCAAGACAACCACCCCAGGAGTTCAAGACAAAATCCGGATCATTCTCTGGGACATCACTAAAGATCTGTAAAGGAAAAGGTCTTTCCCATTACATAGTAGTCATAGCGCTACAAACACTGCCTGTCATACCTTTCAAAATTTTTGAATCACTTCCATACATAGACAAACTTAATTGAACTTTCATCTGTGGAGGAGGAAAAAGAGAAGGTGCTTGCAACACTTCTGAGAAATTATAATTAAAACAGAGGCAGTAAGAAGAAATGGTGATGGTGAGTCAATTTACAGCTACTGTAAATAGTAGGTCTATCTTCAATCCTCAAGGAAAACTGGGTTTTCCAGTCTGTTACATGTTGCTGCATATTTATAAATGTCGGTGGAGAGTTGGTACCAGACTCGTCTGATGGGGTGCATTTTACAGTCCTAGCTAGTTGTGGTATGGCTAAGCGGATAATCTTGGCTTTACAATACCAGTGGATTTTCAGTTTTTAATTCTGAACCTAAAACAGGTTTTCTTAATTTTTTGCCTACTCCACTGCACCATGCATGCTTATTAAACAATTTTATTCACATGAATCCGTCCACAAATGCATTGTTTTACTGTCACATGACCTATTCTGATTACAGATTTCTCCTATAGTGTGTCAGGTTACCAGAGTCATAAAACTAGCAGTACAATTACTCTTTGACCTGGCTTTCTGCTAACAGTCTTGTATCAGGTTACTATATAGTTGCTTCACCTTAATATTTCCATTAGAATAGTTTGGATGTGAGTGCTTGCTATGAAAGAACAGCTGCTGCATGGCTAGCTGCCTGACGGTGTGAACCTTGCTTTAGATGATTGTCACTCTTAAAGTGACACCGTGACTTCATGTGCAAAAATGAGAAAAGGGGTTGTGGATGGATGAGATTATACATGTACACCAAATGTTTTATGAAGACTTTTCTACTGTTCTAATAAGGCAGGAAACAATACAGATCATGTACATGTTACAGTATTATCGGAAAGTTAATTAGTTTTTACTTTGCAAGGTGTTTTTATAAGCAATTTTTATTGCATTCTGTCCTGGGTTCAATATGGCTTTTCCAAACTGATCTCTTCCTTTCCCAAGCCACTCACCTTATTTCCCAATGTAGTGTAGGACATGACACTCTTCACAACAAGCTGTTACTCTGTACAATATATCTAAAACCTTGTTCAGCTTCACACCCCTAGTTACTCCAACACTCCTCAGCTAGATAATAATACACAACAACTTTTTTCTTGAAATAAAACAGTATGAATGCAGCTGTTAGGAAATCTAATGGCAATAAATTTCACCCTTTCAGTATACACACAGCTTTTTTATAAAATACAAAAAAACCTAAGGTTTAGACCCATGCACTGCAAAATATAACATGACGCTGGAAGGGTTGAGTCACCTTCTCTGCTGTCACCGCATTTAAAAAAGAAGTTATTTAAGGCAAACTTGGACTGGCAAAAAAGTAAGAGAAAACAATGGATACACATGGGAGTTTGTGTACTGGACTGGTGCTACGGCAAACAGTTGATGCAATAGAAGGTGGTGTGCTGCCCTGGTAATAAAGGAAGCAGTGATTGCACATGGAAAGTGGTGTACTTACAGGTAGTAAGGGAAACCTTGTATTCTTGTGGCAAATGAGGTACTGTAGAATGGACACAAAGGAGGTGATATACTGCATTGATAATGATGGGAAGAGTGGAAATATGTGGGAGGTGATGCACTTAACTGATAATAAGGGAAACAGTGGATACATATTGGTACTGTTGTGCTGAACAGGTAATAAGGGAAACACTGAGCACACATGGGAGGTGATGTACTACACTGGTAATAAGGGAAGCAAAGAACACATGGGAGGTGATTCACTACACTGGTAATAAGGGAAGCACAGGACACATGGGAGGTGATGTACTACACTGGTAATAAGGGAAGCAAAGGACACATGTGAGGTGATTCACTGCACTGATAATAAGGGAAGCAAAGGACACGTGAGGTGATTCACTACACTGGTAATAAGGGAAGCAAAGGACACATGGGAGGTGATTCACTACACTGGTAACAAGGGAAGCAAAGGACACATGGGAGGTGATTCACTACACTGGTAATAAGGGAAGCAAAGGACACATGAGAGGTGATGTACTACACTGGTAATAATCAAAGCAATGGACACATGGGTGGTGATTTATTGCATTGATAATAAGGAAAACAGTGGATGCATGATGGTAGTGGTGAGACACAAAGGTAATAAGGGAAACAGTGAGCATGTATAGGAGGTGATGCATTGTATTGGTAATAAGGGAAACAGTGCATGCACATGTGAAAGTGGTGGACTGTACTAGTCAAAAGAGAAACAGTGGATGCCCATGATAATTTGTGTGCTCCACTGGTAACAAGAGAAGCAATGGATACATATGGCAGGTGATGAACTGCACTGGTAGTAAGAGAAACAGTGGACATGTGTGGAAGGTGATGTACTGCATTGGTAGTAAAGGGAAAATGGATGCCCATTGGTTGTGGTGTGTTACACTGGCAATAAACAGTTGACACATGGAAGGTGATGCACTAAAGTGGTAGTAAAGGAGGGTCTATATTATAACCAACAAACACAAGCCTGGATAAACGAAGCAGGATGTCCCATAAAATAAGTTCTTTATTGAGCCACAACGTTGAAATAAAAGCACACCATTAATGCCTTTATCACATGCAAGTGTCTATATTATAACACCAAAGAGGAGTTTAAGCGAATGCCTGATTGTTGATAAGTAAAGACCGATCGCACTAAAGCACAAATGGTCAAAACAGCAAATTCTTTCCCTGGGAAAGAATTAGTTTGCTCACACACACACACACACACACACACACACACACACACACACACACACACACACACACACACACACACACACACACACACATGCACACACACACACACACACACACACACACACACACACACACACACACACACACACACTCTTAGAAACATAACTATGTGAGGGGCTTCACCCCCCCACACCCCCCAATGTGGAGGCTCTACCCCCCCCCTAACTAAATATACCAACTCCGAGATCGCACTACAGTGGGAAAAGGGCAACACTGTGTAGATGGCCAACAACACCTTTGCCCTGTAAAGTATTCATCAAATCGCTTAAATGCGTTTCAATGAATACGTGTCGCTCATTTGGTGTTCAGTATTACAACATTTCGGCGTTGTAATATAGACCCGTAAAGGAAACAGTGGAAATATGTGGGAGGTGATGGACTGCACTGGTACCTTGAGAACAGTGGATGCTTATTAGTGGTGTGCTGCACTGGTAATAAGTGAAACAGTGTACACATTTGAGAGGTGATGCACTGCACTAAAAGGAAAAAGGGGATACACATGAAAGTATATTACTTAACTGGTGGCAAGGAAAGCAGTGCATGTATATGGGGAAGTAGTACATCACAGGCTTTGTTTAGCAGTTTTCATTGACAAAATGAAGGTAATATGGACATTTCTGAGACATGTTATTCAGTACTAGATTAGAGAATATGGAAGAAGGAATGGCCCTTTAATCCTGGGGTAACACTGGCAGGGCACTCTCATCTATTTTAGAAATCCACCAGTAGAGTACTGTAACCAGCTGAAACATGCTGAAAATCCAAGAGATAAAACATGATTTCACCATGACAATATCTTTAATGAATATTCAAGCAAAATGCACATCACCATACAGTCAGACTAACTTTTTTCTGTAATATTACTATATTACTTAAGCAAGACACTAAATCAGAAATGTTTCTTTTGCCTTAGAATGACCAAGGCAATTTACTGTTAGTAATTAAAGGGATATCATAGATCATAGCCTATAGCCGAAGCCCCCTAGATCATCTAATACTGGAGAAGGAGCATAAAATACACAAGCTGAGAAATGTTATTCCAGATTACTGACAGAACTAAGGAATGCAACATTTTCTATGAGACATATATTGGAAATGTGTAAATTTAGCATAAAAAAATGGAGCAATTATCATTGGATGAGATGGATCCAAGCAAATGAAGACTTTAAGAGAATTTAAGACTAAGATCACTTCATTGGAATGCCAGTACAATCTCTTCTAGTGTACGGATGCCCTGCACATGGAACAATGTAATAGCTCAACAAAGGAATGTAACATGCTACAATACTAGTCATAAGTAAATGGGAGCAACTTGTGAGTTCCTCTGCATGTGATATGTGAAAAACACTAAACTATTTCCAAACAGATTAAAAGGACCAGATCATTAGCTGCATGAGTAATAAAGATAGTGCACTATGTTTCTCCAGCATGGAGTTTAATGAAAAAATATCCAACTACAATGAAAAGTTATAGATGGGATGTCTAGTGATGTTAATTCCACAGCAGATTGCTTTATTAATTTTTGAACAGTTAGAATTTCCCATGTGAGCAAAACCATTTAATAGTTGTGATATACCAAACCATTAATTTGTTAGATGTCAGAAAACTACCAGGGTATGGTGGAATCCTAATGTATTTATTTGTTTTTTAATGAAATATAGGAATAATTTGGGATTCCCCTTTTATCTTTGTTCTGTTCTCTGGGAGAAGAAGATAAAGTGTCTTACTCCATGAAGTTACCTCTATCATTTCCTCCCTAAAAAGTGTAAATATGCAACCAACCCTGCCAACACAAGAATGATTACACTATTATCCTAACAAATGCAATACTCCATCAAATTAAATTAAATTAAAGTTCATTAAGAAACATTTTTATAGAAGGAACTTACCACATACTAATTCTTACACAAGGAAGCTGTTAGCCTTGCAGCTTTGCAGTACATATAACCAGTAGCTGGGTTTCTGCACCTAGGAAGCAAGAAATAAAATCCTCTTACTCTCTAAGAATACTAGTTTTAATAGCAAGCAATGATCTGAGTATGTATAACAATCATAAAATCATAGGATCATCAGAGGTTACTAGGCTAATGGCCCCAGGGCCCTTACAAGCCTAGCCAAGTTCAACTCATGTTCCCAAGGGTGTCAGGTTCAAGCATGCACTAAAATCAGCACCTATTGCCCCTGTCCAAGAGGGAGACAGGTGGAACCCCCCAGGGTGAATTTCCAGTTACCCATCCAATCGTCCAAATTACACTTAAATAGGGCCTTTGTTTAACATGAATAGTAAGCTTGTTCCAAAGGTTGGGCAAATCTGTCTCTCCAGCAAGTTCTATAGATGTCACATACCAGGTTAGGTACTTTAAGTGAGTGACCAGTGTGCCATTTGACTTGCGAATGTGCAGCATTTCCAGAACATTGGGCCAGAGATTGCTCTATATGCAAGGCACAGGTCGCCTCTGACACAGAGTAAAGTGACAATGATTTTAGTCTGTCCGCATAAGACAGATACCAAAGGAAGCATTGTACTCTATTATTGGCCTGATGAGGGAAGAGTACAGGGGGTTATTACGTATTTTTTTCTGGAGGCAATGCCCTAACATATTTAATGAGAAATATAAAATGCCCTTCTTACCAGTGTGGAGACATGGTGATCGAATTTAAGGTTGCAGTCAACCTGCATGCCCATATCTCTCACCACTGACTGTGTGCTTAGGGTAGTGCTATTGATGTGTAGTTTGCAGGAACATCACCCTTGTTGAAGGGGATGATAATGCATTTTTTGCATTAAGTTTAAGACCATGACTACATTGGCACAAGTCATTAGTCTGTGTAAGACCTTCTTGCAAGATGTTGACATCCCTAGGGGTTTCAATGATCACTCCCAGTTTGCAGTCTTCAGCAAACTTTATCAGCCACAGTCCTTTAGTTTTAGCCTGTACTTTGCAAAAGTAGATTCTGAACAGTAGGGGTCCCAGAACTGATCCCAGTGGAACACTGCTGGCTATGGGTCTGCTGGTAGAGGTGGAGTTCCCTATTTTTGACCATATGAGCTCTAATCAGTGAGCCAATTTGCAACCCACCTGACAATATATGGATTGATACACACCTGGGTGAGTTTATCAATGATGCCTGAGTGGGAGATTGTGCCAAAGGCTTTGGCTAAGTCAAGGTAGGCTGTATGCACACATTTGCTCTCAGCTAGGGTTTTGTTGACTGTCTTGAAGAAGTCCACCAAGTTTAACAGGCATGATCTCCTCTTGACAACGCCAAACTGGGTGTGGCCAAGCATTTGGTGATTTCCTATGTCCTTGTTAATAAGGTCCATGATGATTCATTCAATGGCCTTGCAGATAAGGCTGGTCAGACTAATGGGTCTATAGTTCCTGGCGTCCGTGTGTTTACCCCCTTTTTCCTAAAGGGATGATGGCAGCTGTCTTCCATTCTGCTGGGACAAAACCAGTGCTTAGGCTATGATTGAAAAGTGTGCCCAATGGTGATGCTAATTCCCATTTTAACCCATGTACAACACAGCCTGGGATGTTGTCTGGTCCCATAGAGGCTATGTTTTTGGCCTTGAAGAGGGCATTTAATACCTTCTCCTCAGAGATACTAGGTGGAGGACAGCTGTTAAGGATGCTTTGGGGTATATGTGGCAGGGACAGGAGAGTGAAGTTTTCACTGAACCTGTCATCCAGCAGGTTTGCTTATATCCACAGGTTCTTTATATATAGTACCATTAACTACGAATTCAGCACAGATCTGGGCCTTACCTTTGAGGTTAAGGATGTAACTAAAGAACTCCTTGTGGTTATCCTTATTTAGAGAAGCTAATTTGGATTCATAGTTAGCTTTGCATGACTTCACTAAGAGTCTCATTTGCTTGCTTAAGTTGAGAAGAGTGTTTCTAGTTTTGAGACCATTCCTTCCTACTCTTAGACAGCAATTTCTCCCTCCTATTGTATAGCCTATTTATGGCAGTTGTCCACCAGGCAGGTTTGTTTTTCCTTGAAGATTTTGTTTTGGTTCTATGAGGTATGGCAGAGTTAAAACAATTATACAGGTGCTTGCATAAAGCACTGGTGTACAAGACAGCATAGGTGTCTGTGTCTGTTCCATCAGTGGGGGGGAAGTGCTATGAAGCTGTTTATGCTATTATGTAAGAGGTTGAAATCATCTCTATAGTATATTCACGTTAAATTCTTATGGAGCAGTAAGCACCTTCTTTTTCTCAATTAAAAAAGGTAATGTCATTTAATCATTCACCCTTTGCTGAATCAAGGAGTTAATCCTCTGGAATGCATAGCCATAGAAACTATGTTATTCATAAGTGGGTATATTTAATTGACAAGAAAAGTGCAACTGTAATCCATATTGGACTAGAGGAGCAAATTTATCAATGTGCTTTAAGACAGGTTGATTCAGATCCAGTACCAAACACATTTACCATACGATGTATAGGTGTCTATGATATGCTTTTATAATCAAGATAAGGCCTCGCTTGTATGCAGGAATAGGATGGTATGCATGTATACCTGACTGCACTTTGGTTGCTTCAGGCATCCAAGCCTCACAGATAAAACAACAGACTTAGGAATAGATAACATTAGTGAAGTTATCAAAAACAATAACGTGAATTTTATCAGCACATCCAACAATTGAAGAATTCTTATTTTATGAGTATAGAAAAAGTGATATGTAAATGTACAATGTTATCCAAATTACCTATCAAAACTTGCCATCCTCAGTTTTGCAACTGGATGTTTGCATTATAGATGTATTTTATGGGAAAATAAGCTCCTCCTCCATCCTGCACAATAATGGTTGAATCCACCACACCCCACACCCTTAATATTCTCACCCTGATGTGACATTGTGTGCAATAGTATGTTTGTCATGATCCCTAGTCCCAAGGTCATATGACCCTTAGTAAGAATAATAAAGTGGAAGTGTGGCATTGCACCCGCACATTGACAGGGGTAAATGACAAGTTTAATACATTGTGTGCCTCTAAATATTACTCAAACATAAACTACAAGTGTTAGATTCTCAATAGTGCTTCATTTAGGTATACCCAGCAGTATTTCCCACCCTAATATCTTTAGGGATTCATACTTTAGGTCTCACAATATTGGTATTCCATAGTGTCAGCTTCACTAATGTTGGATATTCTCAGCAAACCTCACATTTTGACTACTGGATTACAATGATTTAAGCTATCTTACTCAAGCTCAATATACAGTTACAGAACTATAAAACATTCGGAAACATATTTTTATTGATTTTCTGATTATGATTAGCAGAACAGTAACTCTACATCAATCTTACTTAATTACCAGATATAATTTTAAGTCTTGGTGGGAGGCTAAATGCACCCAATATTGGTAATTTGCATGAAAAAAAGATGAAAGCGAAATGAGAAAGTGATTTTAACCATGGGACTCTGATGTGACGTACAATTATTTAGAAAAGGAAGTCTGCATAAACTGAAGAATTCGCAGGTGAGCTATTGGAGCAGTTTGACCTTTTGGTATCATGCAAACAAAGCTTCAGAGCTGACCAAGCATGCAGAGCAGTTTGGAAAGTACACTGGCAATGGTTCAATGACAGAGGGCTTTTACAAGGGGCTCAGACAAAATGTAACACATTACCCAATGAAGGAACCTAGCAAACATCTTGAGCAATAAATTCATAGCTCTCTTACAGGCAGATTTATAATATTTGCAACAGTGATTTTCAGAAATGGTAATTTCATTAATATCTAATAAATAGAAAATGGAAAATAGAAGAAGTATATGTTTTTCTTCTGAGAGCAGACTGTCTATAGACACATTTAAATAGATCCAAGTCCTGCACACATTGAGTATGATTACATTTGCTAGCCTTTATCGTGCTTCTGTGACTTTAAATTTTGATTTGGTAGCAGTGGCTGATGTGCCTCTGGTTTAATTTTGTTGGTCTCCTGTGGAGTGCAATTTAGCTTTGTAATATTATTCTACTGCAGTATCCTCATTCAGTAAAATTATTTTGAGTTCAATTGATTTTTTCCTTATATATTTGAAAAAAAAAGGTTGAGCTATGTTTCAGACTGCAGAGTTCATCAGCAGACCAATATTATGCATCCTTTTCACACAATTTAGTGTATTATAATTAAAGCATCAAAAGCCATTAATTATGAAGATATGAAGTCCTCCACACTATACAAATTTCAGATTGCTTTTGCATATTATTACTGTTTTCTGATATCACTGTTTGGTTTATAGAATGCAGAACGCATTGAAATGGTTATTAGAAAAAGCATACTTCTCATGGTAAACAATGATCATGCAATGGTACATAAAAACAATGCATTTATTTTATATGGGCATAATTGGGGTAGCTCAGAGGCTAGAAAATGATTCATTAGTCAGTTTGTTTTTAAATTAAGTCACTAAAGAACAACTCAGCTTTTCATAATCAAGACAAAAATGAAATAAGAAATACAAATCAGCGGAAGGCAATAGTCACCCTCAAAATGTATCTGTTCATCTTCAAATTCAAAAACGACATCTTACACAATAATGAACTTTTGTATAGTTTAAACAAGGTAAAGCATATCACATGAAACCTACTCAGATTTTTAACATTGAAAGAATATCTCTCAGGCCGTTGGGAAAAGTCAGTGAGTATAGTTTAATTTTTCTGCATTTTAAAAGTTGCTTTCATAATACGCTGTCACTTTGAAATTATATTTATTTATTTATTTATTTATTTTACATTTGTTAACTGGGAGAGTCCGACTGGATACATGCCCATTTTCAGCAGAGGCCCGGGGAGAAAAGCTCCAGGTACATAACAGACATATGAACATTGTTAATGCAAAAACGGAAGATAGTTGAGTTCTAAATACAATATAAAGATACATCACATCTTGGGAAAAAAATAACAGCAGCATATAAAAAAAAAAAAATAGGTCAGTTACAAAGGCGCCTTGTTAAAAAGTGGTTAAGGATAGTGAGGTAAGAGAAGGGTAAATGATAGTGGTTAATCAGGTTTGGAACAGGGACATTGCCAGAGAGTATTGAGATGGGGTTTAAGCTTTTTGAATTGTAGGAGTGAAGGTTCTGAGGTGAGCATGGTCGGTAGGGAGTTCCACATTTTACCTACAAAGTTTGAGAATAGAGAATCCCCAGCAGAATTATTGGCTTTGGTAGTTTGAGCTAAGATCTTATTGGAGGAGTGTAAAGATTGCAGGTTAATATAGGGGTGAATGATGTTTTCAGAGCTGGTGTTTTCTCTGGGTGATACAGTATCTGGTGAGCCGTTTTGAGTTGGTTGAAATGGAGTTGGCTGGAAAACTCTAACCACCCTAGTTGCTTCAAGTTAGTGCAGTGGTGCATTCTAAAGGTGGAATTTGTGGCAAATCTAGCTATGTGATTGTAACAAGAAGCAAGTTTGTTAAGGGTTGTCTTGTTTAGGTTTGTAAAAAGGGGGGGGGGCATAGAAAAGAGTTGATAGTAGGTGTGTGCTGGCAATTGTAATTTTAGCATGAGGAGTGAGAAAGTGTTTTACTTTATAGAGAGAGCCAAGCTTTTTATTGACGGTTTTGATGGTTAGATTGAAATGGGTGTCAAATTTAAGGGAGTTATCAATGGTAACACCTAATAGCTTTGTGTGAGCTTCTGGTGATATATAGTGATTCCATTGGAGGATGCAATAGAGAAGGTGGGGGGAAGAGTCTTGTTAGTGGGTGAGAAAGTAAGTAGTTTTGTTTTGTTGGGGTTGAGAACTAGTTGACGACTTGAGAACCATTTTCTATTAGGTTGAAGGTGTCTTGGGTTGAAGCAGTGAGGTCTGCCAGGTTGGAGGCAGTGCTGATGATAGTCAAATCATCTGCATATTGAATGCATGTGGCATGGAGGGTGATTGTGGGCAGATCATTAACAAAGATGGTGAAGAGAAGAGGGCCAAGAATAGATCCTTGGGGAACTCCAAGTGTAACAGGTAGGCATGTGGATAATTTGTCCTGCCATAGAACAGCCTGTCGCCTATTGGACAGGTAGGATTGGAACCATTTCAGCGTGGAATTGCTGAGTGATAGTTTTTTTAATGCATGGAGGAGTTGAATGTGGTTCACCATATCAAAGGCCTTGGAGAGGTCTAAGAAAAGAGCAGATGATAGTCTATTATTGTTTCTGAAGTTATTGATGGTATTAGAAAAGGATAGTAGGGCTGATGTGGTACTGTGATTTGGCCTGAAGCCATGTTGGGAGTTGGCTAGAATTTTATTTTTGGTGAGGTGTTCCATCAGTTGTTTGTGGACACACTTTTCCATCATTTTGGCCAGGGGTGAGAGTATAGCTATAGGTCTGTAGTTGGTTAGCTCTAGTGAGCTCCCACCTTTATGGAGAGGAATAATGTGGGACATTTTCCATATGGAGGGGATGAAGGCTTCTGACAAGGTACGGTTTATGATTATGGAGACGGGATAGGAAATGGCCTCAGCTGCTTTTTGCAGAAACTCAGCTGGGAGAAGGTCAGCTACTAGCTTAGTGGGGTTTAGTTTTTTAAGAAGAGATGTTATAGAGGATATGGGTACTGGATCGAAGGTCAATAGATGATCTGATGTAGTTGTAGTATTCTGCTGGCATGGGTAGTGGAGTGGGCTGGTTGTTTGTTTGAATTGTGTGGCCAGGGATTGTATAGTTTCTGTGAAGAAACTATTGAATGTGTTAGCAATGTTTATATATATATATATATATATATATATATATATATATATATATATATATATGTATGTGAGTTAGTCAAGTGGCCGAGTGGAATGTGCAATTAGAAAAGGTGATTGCATTCAAGTTTACTCACTTCTACTCAGAGTATTTTTTTATGAATTTGCCCCTCCCCAAATAGCTTTACAGGAATTTCTGAAGGGAAAAATATAAAGTCAGCATGTCAGGTCACTAATATTTAAGTCATCATTGGTCTTGGGTATACCTCTCAATACATACTGTAACAATGTAATGTAAGGATTTCACACATCCAATACTTTTCCATGTATAAGCATTCAAAGCAAAGCTAAGTTCCTTAGTAATTAATTGTACAGAATATAAATGCTGCCTTTAACCATATATGGAGATTGCTGTTAGCATAACAAACTACAGATGGCCAAATTGACATACAGTGTAGCAACAGAGTTATGACACATGCACCATATTGATTCCTGGCATATGCATTTCTAGTTCATAACAGTCCTGGATACCTCCCAGTATGTGGATCTAGTCTCAAACCTTAGCTTTGGAATGCAGTATTATACAAAATTAAGGCTTTCTTGGGAGTTTATGGTGGTACCCTGTACAAACAATACCTCCTCAAAGCACAGACATTTTCTTAATGCATTAATTTATGTATTTATTCTTTTCATATTTATTTATGCAATTTATTAATTAATGATACATTTGCATGTTCTACTGGAATAGCTTGACTTGGCATATATTTACAATTTTGCAAATAACACATGTTCAAGTTCCAATTTATCAGACTAAAGAATCGTGCAATTTTTCCAAGCAACTCTTACAAAAATGGATTTTGAAAAGTATTCTGTTCAGTAAGAAAATTTAGTAAGCCATTGTTGTTTATGTTCTGTTGCTTATACTTGCAAAGTTAGTCAAACAGTGATGACAAACATATGCAATTATGTCGAAGTACCCAGTCCTACATAACTTAGCACATACTGTCCACCTTTATTCATAAATAATACAGAGATTTATAAAACAGAAAGACTGAGGTAGTTTTATGAGAAGGAAGGACCTAAGTACTAAACTAAAATGAGAGCTGTATAGGTCTGGGCATTGCCTAGAAGTGAGGCAGATTAGGGATCACAGAATAGAGAAGCAATTTTCAAAGTTATGTAACTTTGAGAAGGAAGTAGAGAAAAAAGTGATTTTGAGGAAAGACATGTTCATATTATTTTGTAGAAGATTAAGAGTTTTCAAACTGTAGTTGTTTATTCTTGAAGATTTAAATGCACTTATATGATGATGTTCACTACTGCATACATATTCTATGCATATCATGTGCCAAAGTGACAGTTTGGTGAATTAAGAAAGAAAATAATATTACTTTCCTAAAGAATGATGTGGAGCATGGCATGAGCTATAGCTGTTATTTATGGAAATAGCATGCTTCCATGACAGAAATTCTGTGGCACAGCCAGCTAAGGACAGACAATTCCTAGATTTTCTGTGTCCTACAGGCTCATCACTTAAGCTTGTTTCAGTCAATTCTATAACACAAAGAGAAAATAATTAAGTTGTATTGTGTGAAGCGGCAGTAATAGTCAGAAATGGTTATATGCTGGTTGTATGTCCTGCGCTAATTAATAAATCTGCTGTGATTGTGGATTTTCATGGTGCCAGACATACTTTGTTGCCTTATTGTTCTTGGGCAATCTTGTGGTAGGATATCTATAACTGGCACTTCACTTTTTAGTGCATACATCAGCTTAAGAATGGAATTTTTGTACTGAGATGAAGACATTTTTTTATTTATAGATATTATGCAAGATTAGCCAAAGTCTTGAACTTTTTATCCTTTTTATAAGAGCTACTGCCCTAAATGAATAGACTGATTTATTTGACTTTCAAATCACAAATCCATACTTATAACTAAGTTTGCCAATGACTGGAAGTGCTTTGTTATTGTCATATAACTTTCTGATATAAAATCATAACAGGAAGAACTAATCCTCCCTAACCAGTGTTTTTTTTTTAAAAAGGAGTTCAAATTAAATGTAGAAAAGTGTGGTGTTGTCACATTTGAAATACAACTCCCTCTCTCTTTCTCAGTGTACAGTATGGCCAATACACTGCATCAAGATGACACAGTAGTCAGGAAACTTGTCAGCTAGGT
Organism: Protopterus annectens; assembly: GCF_019279795.1. Classification (NCBI taxonomy): domain Eukaryota; kingdom Metazoa; phylum Chordata; order Ceratodontiformes; family Protopteridae; genus Protopterus; species Protopterus annectens. Next base: position 335,054,818 of record NC_056734.1, read on the forward strand.
TGATGACTTCCTCTCCTTTAACCACTATGAACATCAGTAGTCATAATATTCATTTATTTAGCAAAAATAACATCTAAGGGCATGTCATCCAAATCAAGTAATCGTCCCTCTACATGACATTGAGATTAGGACAATTATACAATACAATGCCCCCCTTGGCATATATCTATCCAGGCAAAGGAATCAACTAGAAATGCCCCTGAGGTTTCTAACTGAATAGATTTAAGATCTAAAAATCCTTGACCACTAGGAGATGCTTGAAGCCCAATCCCTCTGTTTAGTCTCTTAGATGTCTATGTCTTGCATTATTTTCCAATAAGGACAAAGCCTTCATTGATATTTCCATCTCCTCAACATTAACAGATCCACAGATATAAGAAGAAAAGGCTTAAATCTCTGCCACCTTATAGATAAAACTTGTTGGAGGGACATATCCATTATCTCATATTTACTCCATCCCTGAAACACACTGCTTTGCATGTTAAAAACCAATGCAGCACCCTTACATACTTCAAATCAAACCTTGATGATTGGTGCGCACCTGCAAATTTATCCATGGTCAAGCCTGCTTTTTCCCTTCTATACATCAGAATACAACATGGGGGGGGGGGGTGTTTTCAGAAGGTGTGAATGGTATCTGAATTCACTTTTCTTGCAATTCCTATAATTCTATTATTCTCAGGTAATGTGCACAGTGAAAATGAAGATAAAGGACTTCATGATGCAGACAGAACAGCCTCTGAATATTTTGCTGACTTTATTATCATCAGGTGAAAATGAGAATGGATTATTGCTTTATGCATTCATTTTATGGTCTGGTTGGTGATGTAAGATGGCAAGCTTTGAGAATTAGCTGACACTGGTTGAAGTGTCAGATTCCATTTAAATACAGAATGCAGATGCTGCCAGTGTTGCCCATCTGTGTAAGAATAATTAAAATTAAAGATGCAAGTATATCACATTTTTCAATGTTCTCTCCTCAAAATCCTACATATTGACTATATGTAACTTCATAGATTTAGAAACTATGGGTTGCAATATGAAGCAGTGCATCTTGGGGCAGAGTTTGGCATAATGCAATGATTTAACTGAATACTGAAATGCACATTTAAACGAGTAATGACGGAAGGAAGAAATGTGATACAGAGTTCTGTTGACTCATTAAGGATGGAAAACAAATTGCTAGAACTATGACAGAGTTAAGTCAGCAGTTGCTCTGGGCACAATCTGCTAGGGGGCTTGATTTGTAAGTGCCTGTAGTTTGGAAGTGCAGTGCTGTCATTACTTTATAAAGACCGGACGATATTGTGGCTTCTTAAATTAATGTGAATACTGCATTTACAGTCCAGGCTAAAGCACACAGTGTGTGATTATTTATCCACATAACTGTAGTAAGTTGCTTGTGGGTCTATATTGCAACAGTGAAAGCTTAAAACAGCGAACAATGTTACATCGACATTTTCAGCAAAAGCTGAAAATGTCGAATCCACAGAACAGCGATTTCTTTCCTAGGGAAAGAAATCGCTGTTTTAACCCCCGCAAAAAAAAAAAAAAAACATTACATACTTCCAAACACATACACACATACCCAATCCTAATTATACCCCCCAAAAAAACAGTAAACAACTAAATACACATATGCCTATAACCCAACCATACATTTAACGAAAAAAAAAACAGTAAACATTTTAAACCTTATGCACTTACCTTAACCCGCACCCTAACCCTAAGGTCAGTAACTCTCGCACATTTACATAAACAGCTAGATAAGACACCAGTATGAGGACCACCACGATTATGCAGCAAAAAATCTTCTTTATTGAATACAAAGAGAGATGAGCGCTTTCACGTACGGACTGTACGCTTCTTCAGATCTATTTGATTAAATCTAAAACAATTCCTTATATAGTACAAAATAAGTGGCAAATCACATCAATTAGTCAATTAGTATCATAATTACAAAGTTAAGTGCAAGAAGCTGTTGTTAAAGTGTCAGTACTATTGCTAAAACAAAAGCTAACTCACTCTATAATACAAACAGAAACAGTTTTAAAAACACAAACCTTCAGAAAAACAGACATATAAGGGACATAAAAGATATAAAAAGTATATATGTATATATGCCTCTATTTATCAGTATCGCATAAAAGATCTCAGTTTCTAAAAATGAGCTCCATAAAGAGCTCAATAGAATGGAACATTATGTCCACATGCTTGGAACAAGTGTATATTTCTTATGTTATGTATGTGAACCTAGTTTGTTCCCTTATATATTTCTATTTAGAACAGGGCTGTTTGGTGCCATGAATACCTATACTTATGTATAATCCTAATGTCTAAAGATAAAATAATATAAAATGAACGTAGTTAAAGTATAAATAAATAGATAGAAAAATAAATAAAAAGGAAGATATTGGATCAGCACAAAGCTTCTGTCTGTCCTCAAAAAACTTAAAATAGGGGACAAAATCAACTGCACTGTAGGACTAAATTAGAGGCTATCAGATATAGATATATCTGTTTATTATTCTCAAGTATTATAATCAATTGAAATGTATAGATATATAGAAATGTATTTCATTGTTAAAGTAAAATTATATCTATCTAAAACATGCATCGAAACTATATTAAATAATGAATAATCTATTTACATTGTATATTAAAATCTTAAAGTTACAAAATCTCATATATAAAGGGACATGTGAACATAAAATTATATACATATAATAGTGCTTGTGTATTCATTTGTTAATATGTCAATTTACTAGTATAATATATATACGGTTAATATAGCAACACATATTATCATATATATGATATAGTCATAGAATCATTAATTATTTTATTAAATAATCTAAATAACATATAAATATAAAAATAAATATATGAAAGTATAAGCTATGAAATATAAAATAGATCCTCTCAGTGATTATTAAATATCATAATTTCAAAATATGTTAAGATCCTAAGTAGTAAGTGTCAAAGTAACAAATATGTAAGATATATATATTAATATATCCATAGACAGGGAATCTGATGTTGTATAGTGTAATACATATATATTTGCATTTAAGATGGTGACTATTATATGAAATAAATATATATATATAAATATTTATAGTAGTTAGGAGTTATAAGTGATATAAGATGAAAGTAATATAGACTGAGTGATGTAGATGAATCTATTATTAGAATATAAATATTCTATTTTACACTCCTTTTTTTGAGTATCGATCTAACACTAATGTACTGATTCAGTCCTGGGCTGTAATGAGCTTTAAACCTAAAAATCCATTGTAATTCTGTACTCTCTAATTCATTAAAGGTGTCTCCTTTCCTATTATTCATATGTACAAGTTGTAGTATTCTGAATCTGAAGCTATGATTAGGATTATTAAGGATATGTTTTGCCAAAGCATTTTTCTGATCTTGCTTCTTAATGTCATATATGTGATTGTATATGCGTTCCTTTAAAGACCTAGTTGTCATTCCTATATAGAACGCATCACAATCCTGACAGTTAGCCAAATAAATTAAGTTTGAACTGGTACAAGTTGATTTAAAATTAGGTTTAAATTTAATGTCTAGCTTAGGATGTGTAAAATCTATGTCTTTAGAGATATAACCACACATGTTACAAGTTTTGCAAGGATAGGTTCCTAGTACATTCTGTTTAGTTGGTCCTTCTCTTCCATCAGGTAGTTTCATAACATAAATGCTACTGTGTTTATCATTATGCTTTTCAATGCATAATAGTCTTTTGAGGCTCTTACTATTAGTATAAAGGAACCTTGGTCTTATTCCTATCAGACTCTTAATGTCATCATTTGTAAGCAATATCTGCCAGTTCTTGCGTATAATCTCAACTATATGTCTATTATCACTAGTGTATCTAGTTTGAAAAGGTATGACATTTTTATTCAGCCTATATCCTCCTTGTACCTGATTTTGATAGCTTTCTTGTGTGAGGGGGGTTAAAGGTACCTCTAAACACCGTTGAACTTGTTGAATCAATTCTCTACTGTAATTTCTCTCTATAAACATGTCTTCTAATTTCAATATCTGTTCCATCCTGTCTCCATGGTCCTTGCATAGTTTATTGACCCTAATGTGCTGACCCTTGATAATGTTGCGAAATATGTGTCTGGGATGCATGCTGCTGTATTCCAATAGCGTATTTTTCCAGCAAGGTTTCCTATATATGGTATGACTCAAAAAACCTTTGTCATCTTTGTTAATGGTAACATCCAAGAAATTAATCGTGGTTGTGGAATATTCAACAGTAAATTTGAAGAAGGAAGTGGTAGCTTCTAAATATTCCACTAGATCAAGAAATTCCTGTAGCGTGCCATTCCAAAGAATTATTATGTCATCCACAAACCGTTTATATAACAACATTTTTTCAAAATTAACATTGTTGAACAAATGCATGCATTCCCAGTAGTATACAACAAGATTCGCATAGGTATTTGTACAGGGAGTGCCCATAGCCACTCCCCATTGTTGCAGGAACAAAGTATTGTTATACATGAAGACATTATTGTTTAAAACAAGGTCTAAAATAGCATTCAGGAGAATCTGTTCATTATTGTTGAACCTGGCTGTATTATGAATAATATAACTAATAGCTTCAGAACCATAGCCATTTGGAATAGAGGTAAATAGATTCTTCATGTCCATAGTTATTAGAAGACTACTGGTGGGAATACCCTCTTTGAAGTCTGTCAGTGCTTCTAGTAACTGGTGTGTATCCCTTAAAATTGAAGCTATGTCATTAACAATGGGTCTTAACTTCCTCTCTATATATACAGACATAGTTTCAGTAACCCACCCTTCTCCCACTACAATCGGACGTAAAGGTGGTGGTATTATGCCTTTATGTATTTTTGGCAGTCCTTTTATGTATGGGGTCTTGGGTTGCTCTATTAAGAAATACTGATATAGCTCCTGATCTATCTGTCTGCACATTAGAAAATCATAAAGCTCCTGGTGTACTGAAAAAATGACTTTTGTCAGGTCATTAGTGTTGATCTCTTTATAAGTATCAGTATCTCTAAGCATAGTTTTCATTAGAGTATCATATTGTGTATTGTCTAGTATCACTATGCCACCCCCTTTGTCAGCAGGTTTTTTTACTATATTACTATCTTGTTGAAGGGCGTATAGAGATTCCCATTCAGAATGTGACATATTAGTGTATAAATATTTCATTTTATTGCTAAAATGTCTGTAAAAGTCCGTTTCACAAGCTTTAATAAAACATTCAGTCACTGGTGTCTGTGAAGGAGTAAAAGTACTCTTTCTTTTAAAACTATTAACTCCTTTGTCAAAATCAGTCGAATGAACTCTATTACTAAAAATACATTTCAAATTAATTTTACGAACAAAAAGCCGCAGGTCTGTTAATATCTCACTGATGTTACTAACCTGGGCTGGTATAAAAGATAAGCCTCTATTCAGTAATAAATAGTCAGTCTCAGATAAAGTCCGTTGTGAAAGATTGAAAACTAGGTTCTCAGTTCTCTTCTCCGGTTTCTGTTGCCGAATGTCGTTTCTTCTCCAGAATATTTCCTTTTGGTACGGCCTCTGCTCCTCGACCTGCTCTGAAAATTTTTCCGAAACTTCAGTGGTAAGGGTAAAAAACCTTCTAGATTTCCCTGTTTAATTTTAGGTTTGGCGCCTTGTGCATTCGCGTTCTGTTGAGCAAATGCTTGCTGATTGCAAGGGGGAGTATCTCTCACTTCATGGTTCAACGTATTCTGTGATGCAGATGACGTAGGGACTTCAATTGTGGCAGCTGGGTTCCTTAAGGTGGAGTTGGTGTTCGTTAGGGCTGAGACATAACTCTGGTTAGGAGGATGTTCTTGGACTTGGCCAGAGTTAATAGGAAACACATTTTCAGCACTATTAACTTCTCTATATCTCGGCCAAGCAAAGACATTATTGTTGGCAAAATCTGTATGATCTCTATACAATTTACGTGTCTTTATTTGTTGTAATTTATCGCCATACAACGAGAGCTGGTTATACATGTTATCTAATCTCTGTTGGAACTGTTCCTCCTTAAAGTTGGCAATAATGTCTTTAGTTAGAGTTTCCGCCTGTGTATTAAGCTCTTTCTCGATCGGCAAAAAGTGTTCTATTAGTAGCCTTATGTAGTTAAACCCCAGATCCAAATTTAACTGTTGCCATTTACGTAATAGCTCGGGGTGAGTTTCACCATAAGAGGGCATGACAAGAACCCTCATTCCCCTAGGAATTATTTTGAAATGCAGACACGCTTCTAAGTGGCGTCTCTGCCATATCAGTCTGCAAAGTTTATACAATGTATTTTCTAAGTCTCTTAGGGCAGCATTGAAGTCTCTTAGCTTGTCGATGTTCCCTTTCTCTGCATTTGGTACAGTTGGGGTAAATTCCATATTGATATTTAGCAGAGGATTGTCCTTACATTCTAACAAGTTGTTCCATTTCCTTACCCCACTTTGTTTGTTAGGTGCATAGTCCAGTTCAATTGCAATAGCATCCATCGTGTGCAGGCAGCCAAGGATAAAGCAAAGGCAGCAACAAAATAAAACACAATCCCAGCTAACCTCCAAAGGTCCTCGCCACTAAAACAGTAGAATTTGTAGATCAGACACCAGTATGAGGACCACCACGATTATGCAGCAAAAAATCTTCTTTATTGAATACAAAGAGAGATGAGCGCTTTCACGTACGGACTGTACGCTTCTTCAGATCTATTTGATTAAATCTAAAACAATTCCTTATATAGTACAAAATAAGTGGCAAATTGCATCAATTAGTCAATTAGTATCATGATTACAAAGTTAAGTGCAAGAAGCTGTTGTTAAAGTGTCAGTACTATTGCTAAAACAGAAGCTAACTCACTCTATAATACAAACAGAAACAGTTTTAAAAACACAAACCTTCAGAAAAACAGACATATAAGGGACATAAAAGATATAAAAAGTATATATGTATATATGCCTCTACTTATCAGTATCGCATAAAAGATCTCAGTTTCTAAAAATGAGCTCCATAAAGAGCTCTATAGAATGGAACATTATGTCCATAAGCTTGGAACAAGTGTATATATTTTTATGTTATTTATGTGAGCCTAGTTTGTTCCCTTATATATTTCTACTTAGAACAGAGCTGTTTGGTGCCATGAATACCTATGCTTATGCATAATCCTAATGTCTAAAACTAAAATAATATAAAATAAAATAAATGTAATTAATGTATAAATAAATAAATAGAAAAATGAATAGAAAGGAAAGTATTGGATCAGCATAAAGCTTCTGTCTATCCTCAAAAAACTATAAAATTAGGAGACAAAATCAACTGCTCTGTAGGACTAGATTAGAGGCTATCAGATGTGGATATATCTGTTTATTATTCTCAAGTATTATAATCATTTGAAATGTATAAATGTATAAGAATATATTTGTTCATAGTTAAACTAAAATTATGTCTATCTAAAACATGTATCGAGACTATATTAAATAATGAATAATCTATTTATATTGTATATTAAAATCTTGAAGTTAAAAAATGTCATATATAAAAGGACATGTGAACATAAAAAATATATACATATAATAGTGCTTGTGTATCCATTTGTTAATATGTCAATATACTAATATAATATATATATGGTTGATATAACAACACATATTATCATGTAAATGATATAATCATAGAATCATTAATTATTTTATTAAATAATCTAAATAGCATATAAATATAAAAAAAAAGTATATAAATAGTCTCTTAGATGTCTATGTCTTGCATTATTTTCCAATAAGGACAAAGCCTTCCTTGATATTTCCATCTCCTCAACATTAACAGATCCACAGATATAAGAAGAAAAGGCTTAAATCTCTGCCACCTTATAGATAAAACTTGTTGGAGGGACATATCCATTATCTCATATTTACTCCATCCCTGAAACACACTGCTTTGCATGTTAAAAACCAATGCAACACCCTTACATACTTCAAATCAAACCTTGATGATTGGTGCGCACCTGCAAATTTATCCATGGTCAAGCCTGCTATTTCCCTTCTATACATCGGAATACAACATTAGCGGCGGGGGGGGGGGGGTGTTCAGAATGTGTGAATGGTCTCTGAATTTACTTTTCTTGCCATTCCTATAATTCTATTATTCTCAGGTAATGTGCACAGTGAAAATGAAGATAAAGGACTTCATGATGCAGATAGAAAAGCCTCTGAATATTTTGCTGACTTTATTATCATCAGGTGAAAATGTGGATGGATTATTGCTTTATGCATTCATTTTATGGTCTGGTTGGTGATGTAAGATGGCAAGCTTTGAGAATTAGCTGACACTGGTTGAAGTGTCAGATTTCATTTAAATACAGAATGCAGATGCTGCCAGTGTTGCCCATCTGTGTAAGAATAATTAAAATTAAAGATGGAAGTATATCACATTTTCAATGTTCTCTCCTAAAAATCCTACATATTGACTATAGGTAACTTCATAGATTTAGAAACTATGGGCTGCAACATGAAGCAGTGCATCTTGGGGCAGAGTTTGGCATAATGCATTTATTTAACTGAATATTGAAATGCACATTTAAACGAGTAATGACGGAAGGAAGAAATGTGATACAGAGTTCTGTTGACTCATTAAGGATGGAAAACAAATTGCTAGAACTATGACAGAGTTAAGTCAGCAGTTGCTCTGGGCACAATCTGCTAGGGGGCTTGATTTGTAAGTGCCTGTAGTTTGGAAGTGCAGTGCTGTCATTACTTTATAAAGACCAGACGATATTGTGGCTTCTTAAATTAATGTGAATACTGCATTTACAGTCCAGGCTAAAGCACACAGTGTGTGATTATTTATCCACATAACTGTAGTAAGTTGCTTGTGGGTCTATATTGCAACAGTGAAAGCTTAAAACAGCGAACAATGTTACATCGACATTTTCAGCAAAAGCTGAAAATGTCGAATCCACAGAACAGCGATTTCTTTCCTAGGAAAGAAATCGCTGTTTCTTAACCCCCAAAAAAAAAAACATTACATACTTCCAAACACATACACACATACCCAATCCTAATTATACCCCCAAAAAAACAGTAAACAACTAAATACACATATGCCTATAACCCAACCATACATTTAACGATAACCCAACCATACATTTAACGAAAAAAAAAACAGTAAACATTTTAAACCTTATGCACTTACCTTAACCCGCACCCTAACCCTAAGGTCAGTAACTCTCGCACATTTACATAAACAGCTCCAAACACATACACACTTACCATAACCTTAATTCTACCCCCCCAAAACAAAAGTAAACAACTGAAAACACATACACACTTAACTCAACCATGCATCTAACACAAAATATAAAACAGTAAACACTTTCATACCTATGCACTTACCTTAACCCACACCCTAACCCTAAGGTCAGTAACTGTTGCACAATCTCGCTCGAGAGCTATACCGGACAAAGGGACCACACTACACTTCAGAACATGGAAAAACAATGAAGAGGTCAAGCGACTTCTTTCCCAAGGAAAGAATTCGCTGAACAGCCACTTCGCTGTTTTGCCTGTTCACTCTACATGTGTAGACGAAAACGCATTCAACATAATGTGTTTTCGTTGTACTCATAGGAACACGTTGCTTGTTATATTTGAATATTTGTAGAAAGCTGCTTGCCACAGTCTTGGAGGCCCAGCAAACAAAGGAACTAGTTTTACATTTTTTTGGGGTCTTCACCTCTTAGAAGACCTTTGTGCTTTGAGATTGGTGCCAGTTAGGTGGTGGACTTAACAGGGTGGCAGAGGACCCAGCTATGTTTCTTTTTATTATAGTATCCTTTTGGATAAGATAGAGGATTTTAAAAAAATATTTTCATCAATATTTACAAAGGAAAAAAATAAATAAATAAGTACCTGAGTGGAATGTAAAGAATGCAGACAGACAGTAGGACAGACAGAGAGACAATAGACAGAATAATAGCAGAACTTTAAAAATCCCAAAGACATATAAAAAAACGAAGGTGTAGATTCAATAAAGCCTACGTGGCTCACTAAAGCCATGTGCATGTTGTGGCATGGCATGCACATGGCAGCATGCCAATTTGTATTCAATAGCCACTATATATGCTGTGTACAGCTACATAAAAAGGTAAACATTGTGGTATTCTAATTACAGCATAAGCAGCTGAACTGTATGCTAATCAACCAATGAGCTATAAAGCAATTATGCATTGTCATTACAGGTTTTGGCCTCAAATTCAAAAACCTATTGGAATACAGCCATGGAAACTACTCTACACAGAAAAATGTTAGCAGCTGCTTTGCTCCTTTGCATGTGCATGTGTAACAGGCCTATGTCTCAGCTGCTGTTGCTGATAGGCCTCATCCAAGAAGAAGGGTGTTAAGATCCTGTTAACTTTTCATGGTCTGTATGTGGTGAAACTGTAGAGCAATACAGGGTCAATAGAGACACACTACAGGAACTCTGGAACCTCTGCCATCCTCACCTGAAAGCAAGGACAAACCAAGGAGAACCAATACATGTGGAAACTAAGGCATGTGTAACACTTAGAATATTAGCTACAGGAACCTTCCAGGTACCAACAGGGGACATGCTGGGGGTGCCAGAGGTATTAGCATCCAGGATCTTCCATCAGTTCTTGAATTCTATGGTACAACATGTCAAAGACTACATACATTTTTCCTGTACACTAGAGGACAGCGCTACAACTATGCAGGATTTGTAACCTGTAGTACACTTCCCTGAAGGCCTTGGGAGCCATAGACTGCATGCAGATTGAGATCAAAGCACCACCCAGGGTACAGGGAAGGGTAACACAAATAGAAAGGGCTTCCACTTCCTTTAACTGCCAAGTTGTGTGCAACTCTAAGGGAATCATCCTAAATGTATGCACTGGCAACCCTGGCACTTGCCAAGACTCCCATTTCTGGCACAATTCTCAACTTTGCCAGAGGTTTTCTAGCAGGGATATCCCACAAGGACATTTACTGGGTGATGCAGGGTATGCTCTCAAACCACTGCTGATGATGCCCCTCAGAAATGTACACACATCCACTGAAAAATGCTATAAGGCACATATTCAAACAATGAATTTTGTAAAGCGTGTGTTTGGGCTGCTGAAGTGATGCACAGATACATTAGTGGAGCCCTGCAGTACAATCTCCTTATTTGTGCTGAAATCTTCACTAGCTGTGCTATCCTTCACAATATTATCCTGAGAAAACAGGTTCAACAGGAAGACCAAGGGGAAGGGTCACACATCCCACCACCACTGGCAAGGTCACCACAGCCACATGCAGGTGAGGAGTCAAAGGGGGAACCACCAGCTGCAGTGGATATAGGTAGATGTAGGTGTTCAGCCAATGGACAGCACACATGCTCACTATCTAAATGGCACAACTTTCATGCTATGCATATACATACAGTATAGTTGATGCCAGACAATGCTCACCACCTTTCCTTACCCATGTAATGGCTGTGTACTGCTAGCATGACACAGTGTCACCCCAAATTAAAACATTTGTAACTGCTGGACTATCAAGGTAAGACTTGAACTTGGATTTGGAAAATAAATGTCTAAAAACACAAATGAATGTCAGATCCTTGCATACTGTTGCTTGATAATGTACCAAATTAGAAGGTTGGTGAGTTTTACAGCAATGACTTTAGGATATGACAGGGCTGACTTATGTCAATAGTTCTGTCACTCATCCTTCTCTAACATAGAGGACAAGCAGGTGGGGTATTTTGTTTAGATGCTTTAATATATAGAAACACATCAGGATAGATAGCAGCATCATAAAATATAAACAAACTGATTAACAGACAGACCTTCCATACATACTACAAGCTTACATCTCAACAGCTTACTACAAAATGGTAATCTAGCTTGCATGTGCTCAGTATTTGTACACTTGTGCAAGCTCTTGGGTAGCTTCTTAAAGGTACATACACACATTGATCTATATCCTCCTTCTTAAAAAGATCACCCTTAGTAAAAACGATATTAGAGTTAGACATGCATTACTATAGACATTAGAAACAAAACACAGTGTTCATGTCCAAATTGCTGTGTATCTGTTACATGGTCTGGAGATACAACTGGATCTTGTAACATAACAAGCTGAACTGAATTTAGCAACAGGGACAGTCTTCAGTGAACAAACTGTATCAGGAACGCCTGGATTCATCACAGGAATGGTTATTTTCTCTGGAGTTTCCTCTGGAATTGGAACACCGGGCAACTCACTCTGAGATAAAGAATCTTTCTCACAGACTATGTGCTGCGGAATAGGCTCAGACACCAGTCTCAAATGTTTGCAATTCTGCCTAAACTCTGCTCCTTGTGATTCCACAATGTACAGTCTCGGCTCTGGGCAAATACTCTTCACAACTCCAATCCAATCATAACCTTTGGACATTTGCATTCTTAACACTTCTCCTTCTCATACTGGATTGAGCAGTTTGCTGGTTTTACCATAGTAGGACTTCTGGGTTAAACACTTCTTCAACAGATTGGTTTTCACTAACCTGCTGTTCTTGATACATGGAACCAACATTTGACTCCTGATTGGTAACATGGTTCTTGTTTGTCTTGACAGAAGTCTCTGGGCAAGTGAACCAAGCTGTTTATCACAAGGAATATTTCTGAGAATCAAGAGATTTAGGTAAACATCATTATTGTATCATTTTGATTTCTCTAGTAACTGTTTTGCACTTTGAACTGCATGGTCTGCCAAACCATTTGATTACAGGTAGTAAGGGCTACTTGTGACATGAGTAAAGTCCCATTCTTTGGCAAATCTTTTGAACTGTTGGCTCGTGAACTGTGTGGCATTATCAGAAATAAGTTTGTGTGGAGTACTATGGACTACAAAATTACACTTCATCTTTGTAGTGACAGTACTGGATGCCAGATTAGGATGTAGGTCAATCTGGAACCAATTTGAATCTACTTCAAATAATGTTGACCATTCCATTCAAAAATGTCAGTGGCTACTGTCAACCAAGGTAGTTTAGGAATCTGGTTTAGGTGAAGTGGTTTCTTCTGTTGATGTGGCTTTGTACTATTATACACGGAACAAGATGAAAGTGCTCTTTCAATGTCTTGTGACATAGAAAGCCAAAATACTAGTCCTATTGCCCCTCTTTTGGGTGAGTCAGTTCCTGAGTGACCACGATGCAAGATAGTAATGTACTCTTGTTGCAAGGACTTTGGAACAATTACTTTCAGACCTTTCATAATGATACCATTGTCAGACAAAATCAAATCTCATCTCTGTATTGAAAATATGGTTGCGCTTATAGAGGTAAACTAGATTGCTTTGAGGGCCATCCTTGATTGATAAAGTGGCTGAGCCTTTGTAAAACTGGATCTGTGGCTGTGTGATCTCTTAACTCACCAAGCCATGTGGAGAAAAAAAATTCTCACTTCCATTACTTCAAAATCAAGGTTCTCATTCTCATGCCATTCAGTGGTATTTCTGGGCGATCTGATTAAAGTATCAACAAGATAAAGAAGGCTGCCTTTTGTGTAGACAAGAGTGAAATTATACTTCTACAGTCTCAACATCATGCATTGCACTCTGGCTGGAGGCTTTCTCAAGATAGTGACTAGAGGATGGTGATCAGTTTCAGTCTGGATAGGGCTACCATAAACATAATCATGGAACTTTGAAGATCTTTCTCTATCTAGGCATACTACATTTTGGCTTGGGTAAGAGTTTTTGATGCATAGGCAACAGGTTGATCCTCTAGTAGAATGACTGCACTAAACCCAAATTTTGAAGCATCACATGAAAGAATAACTGGCTTGTTAACACCATAGTGTCTGAGAGTTGATGGACTAGTAATGCTCTGTTTCAGGACATCAAATGCTCTTTGGTGTGGCTCTAACCAATACCAGGATACATCTTTATGTGTCAGCTCTCTAAGCAGTGCTGAAAGTTGGCTCAAGTCTGGAATGAACTTGCCTAGGTAGTTAACCATGCCAAGAAAACGTTGCAGGGCGTGAACATTGTCTGGAGCTGGCATCTCGAGAATGGCTGTTTGCTTTGAAGGGTCTGGCTATAGGTCTGAACTCGTAAATAAATGACCAACATAAGTAACTTCTTGTAGCCTGAACTTGCATTTCTGTGAATTAAGCTTAAGATTCAGTTGATGTGCTCTTTCCAGAACTTTTCTGAGGTTTCTGTCATGCTCAGCTTCACCACGACTTCCTACTAGTATGGCATCTATTATAATAGCACAAGGATACCCAGAAAAATTTTGCTGTCTTGCACCTTGAAAGACTTCGCTTGCAGAATTTATCCCAAATGGCATTCTCAAAAATCTGTACTTGCCAAATGGAGTACTAAAAGTAGTTAGTAATGAGGATTTTTTTTGTCAAGCGCAATTTGCCAATATTTACTCTTTGCATCTAAGACAGAAAAAACAATGGCATTTGCCATCAGAGCAGCAACTTCTTTGTGCGCATTGGATTATGAGATCTTTGCAGTGCTTTGTTCAAATCTCATGGGTCAATACATAATTCTGATGTCTTCTGAGCTTTTCTTATGAGCTATCAACATGGAAGATACCCACTCATTTGGTTCTGCAATGGGACAAATCACACCTTGTCACATCATTTTATCTAATTCGCCTTTGACTCTGTCTTGCATGGCTATTGGAATTTTCAATACTTCATGGAGTACACAACTGTAAGCTTCTCTAATTTGTCTTTGAAAAGATCAACATAGGTAGAAAAAAGTAGACTGGGTGAAATTGGAGTAGTGGTCTTTCAAGCTAACATGGTGGACTTCCTTGTTAAATGTAAACAGTCCCATTTTCAAACTGTCTCTGAGCCATAATAATGACTGGATGTGTCTTTTGATCACATAAAATAACAAGTCATAGCTTCTCCCAGCAGAGTAATATGAAAGCATTACTGAGCCTTCAGTTTGAATTTCTCCACCACCATAAGCAACAAGCTTTGCATACTTTGCCAAATCAAGCCTTCCACCATGACACCCTAGGAAATGTTGCTGCTGAGATGCCATTGCACTTGGAGCCTGTGTCAACTTTGAGTTCTATAGTTTTGCCATTTATCTGAACAATACAAAATACTTCATTATTTGCCCTTAATTATACTGCATCAACTGTTCATTAAGTACTCACACACCATCAACATAAAGAGTACGTTTGCAGCTTTCTAATTGATCAACTTGTTTCTTTAGATGTTTCCCTTTAATAAAAGAATGTGGGCCTTTTTACAAAACCTCCTGAAATGATTCCACTTATTGCATTTGTGGCACTGCTGACCAAAAGCTAAAATTTTTCAATTTTAGGTTTATGACTTCCACAATTACAACAACTGACAATGAAACTAGGTTGGGGCGCATGCTTTGAGTTTGCTGACTCACTCTTCTGCTTCACTGAGACTATGTGAACTCTAAATTTTCCTGAAAAGTTCTGGGGTTTACCAGTGAGTGCTGCAGGGGCTACAGTTTCTGCCATATGCTTAGAACTGTTTCTTTTAACCGCATGCTCCGTATTACCAACATGAGCTTTATCACCATGCCTTCTAGAGCTATTCTCATTTGTAAGCATATTTGTGTGCTTTTCTGTAAGCTCACATATCTGACAAATCTCAATGGCCTTATTCAAATTTAAATCGTGTCACAAAGCAAAATCTCTCTCACGGCATCACCTTTAAAACCACATGCAAGTCTATCCTTTATCAACTCATCCCTTAAATCACCAAATCTGCATGTTTTGACCTTATTTCTCAAGTCAGTTATATATGCTGCAGACGTTTCACCAGGCTTTTGATTCCTTGTATAAAAGATGTTCCATTGTAACATTTGCCTGGAAAAACACATTTCTCTAAATTTATGTTTTAAGGACTAAGGGTCGTCCCTTGTCTCAGCCGGTAGAACAATATGATGGTTCCCCCTCTCCTGCATAGATAGCAGGTGCATACACAAATTATGGCTCCCTTAAAATGGCTTCTGACCCAGCTAAAGTAAGCAGAATAAATGCTTTTTTATGGTGTTCTTTATCAGAAAATACAGCCTGTATGAAAATGTCATACTCTTGCTCAAACACTCTCCAGTTCTCTGCAACATTATTGTCAAATACAAGTGCACTGCATTTTCGAAAGCTGTCTGCCATGCCCACAAAGTATGCACAAACACACTGAAGACATGGTCCTTGTAATTAATGTATGGACAAATTGTTCTGTGAGCTTGTAATAACATTCAAATGCAGAATAAACTCTTTGAAATACTGTACTCTGCGAAATATGCTCCGAAATGACTGTATTTTGCAAAGTAACTTTACTGTAATACTGCACAAACATGCAAACACTTTATACCCTTCTGATAACTGGGATATCTTTAATTAATACAAAAATATATGCTTTGCAAAAATGCAGTCTTTTCTTCTTACTTTATTTATTTTATGCAATTTGGACATTATTTCAAACATTTTCAGTAGTAATTCAAAATTTTTTATTAATATCGGACATATCTGTTTATGCAAATATCGTAGAGTGTTTCACATTTTGCAAATAACAAATAGTTTTAAGAAAGTTTTAACATCTGAAATTCATTTCTAACCTGTTTTGCAAATTATGCATGCAGTAGGGATGATTCACTCCTTTATATTCTTGCAGTGCCAACCAGGTGCCTCTTGAACTCGAACTGAAGAATCTGAATCCCATTCTGACACCACGTTGCTCATCCCTCTCTAACATAGAGGACAAGCAGGTGGGGTATTTTGTTTAGATGCTTTAATGCATAGAAACACATCAGGATGGATAGCAGCATCATAAAATATAAACAAACTGATTAACAGACAGACCTTACATACATACATGCTTACATCTCGGCAGCTTACTACAAAATGGCAGTCTAGCTTGCACTTGCACAGTATTTCTACATTTGTGCAAGCCCTTGGAAAGCTTCTTAAAGGTATATACACACACATTGATCTACAGTTCTCTATCAACTAATAGGCCTCATGCATCAAATATATATACAATACAAAAACTTGTAAGAAGGCAGTACAATTTTAAAAATAGCATCGCAAACACATATACTAAGCACTCAGTTAGCTATGCACCCTGGGCATTAGACAAAAGATAGAATCAAGAAGATGGTGCAGTTATCATCATTTGCACAGGGTGCTGTTTGGGTGGAAGGGGCAGGAGGCCAAGGCTGACACAAAAGGTAGTGAGCGGATGTGAATAAGAAAGACAGGCTGGCTGAAATTTAGATAAATTATCAAATAGCCACTGAGACAGAATGAGCTGCAAGCTCCACAAATGACCCATTTACCTGTTATGAGTAAGAGTCTGTATGGGCATTCAAGGTGAAATATGTGTATGAATTCTTGCAAGAACACAGCCAAGCTATGTGCCAGTTCTACATCCTGGCATGTTGGACAGGTGTGAGTCATGCATGGTAGAGGTAACAATTCATTGTCCTTGCCCCCAACTGTGAGAAATGGTTCTGGCAGGAGTTGCACTGGCATGTCCATGCCCATGGTCAGATGGGCTGCTGCTACCTGAACAGGACTGATGTCTGCTTGATGAGCTATTCTCACTAGTACACCCAGGAAACCTCAGTAACTAATGGAGGAGTGGAAGTAGTGCCACTATAGGAGCATGATCAAGCATTGCCATGTTGGCTAACATCAGATGATGCTGCTGACCTACATCCACATGGATGCTGTCCCCCTTCCAGCAGAAGTTCCATAACAGACACTGCCCATTCCATCATGTCATTCACAGAATCCAGTGAATCAGCCACATAGTGGAGGCATACCAGCTTGCACCACATCTACAACCCTAAGCATGTCCTTGGAGGATCGAGTGGATGATGGCCATAAACATACATTGAGTGGCATTTCTTTGAAAGTGTGACCAGGGCCATTGATAAGGGCAAATGTGTGCACATAGCATACCTCGACTTGGCAAAGGCTTTCAACACAATCACACATTCAGGCATTACCAATAAACTTAGCAAACTGATTGTAAACCTGTCATTGCAAGATGGGTTGCCAATGTCATACACAATTGACGACAAACTTAAATTTGACGTACATATCCATCAATGCATAAAAAAACTCACTAGAAACTTATACCGTAATCGTAAATTTCTTTCACCCTCTACCAAACCTCCTCTTGCCCTCTCTCCTGTTACCCAGCCTTCTGTATGCAGCTCCAATACTCACCAACATTCAATGATCACTTCTATCCATACTAGAGCAAACATACAATAAAATAGCTAGATTTGCCACTAACCTCCCCTACAAATCCCATCACTGCCTTGCCCTTAAGTCACTGCAATGATCTGAATTCCCTACACAACTTCATCTATCTCAGCTGCACATCACACACTCAATTCTCTATAATCCCTCCTCATGTCCCTCAATTGCTGAAATTGTATCTCAATACAACCCTCGTCATCACCTCCGCACCTCTGACAAATACCTCCTGGATATATACAAACCATAAAAACATATTGGTAAGTCCCTATACAAATACTCTGTAGCCCATACCTGGAACTCCCTTCCAATTAAAATCAGATATATCCCCCATAAGAACCAATTCAAACTCGAACTCAAACAACACATACTAAAGACTACCAACCTGACCTATAATTTGCTATCTTCCTAACACTATCTTTTTCACTATCTCTTATTCTTCCTCCTCTCTTTTGTTTTTCTCTCCTTCCCCCCTCTATCTTCCTTCTTTTTTTTGAACCTCTGTTTTTTTCTTCAGGCCTTTTTACTTTTGCTCTTACTCTGCTTCTTCAGTCATCTTATTACTTATTCTCCCTCCTTTCTTTTTTATCCTCTGTTTCTTTCCCCCTATTTTACTAACACTCCTACTCTAACTACACTCATATTTTTTTCATCTTGTAAATACTTCTGTACATGACTCATCTTTTTGCAACCAATTTACTTCACATTACAGCACCAATGAAAATGCTTTTGGTAATCAATTACTTTCAAATTACTGATCAAATTCTAACGAATGTGTATTTGACATTTATTTCAAATTTCTTATCAATGTACTTATTGCATGTTATTCTTTTTGTCTAACAATTGTAACTGACTTCTGGAGCTTTTCTCCTTGGGTCTCCACTGAAAAAGGGCCCCTGGGCTAAGTTGAACCAACCCTGTTAACAAAAATTATAATAAATAAAATAAATAAATAAATAAACTGGCTCACAAACAGGGCACACACTCAAAGTGGGTGACTCCACATCAACAAGCAGACCTGCTACCACTGGGGTGCCATAGGTTCAGTGCTAGCCCCCTACTGTTTGGTAGAGACTTCTCAGAACTTTAGGTCAAAATTAAGGGGTTGTGGCTGACCAAGTTTGCAGACAACTACTAACTAGATGCAATCATTGAATCCCCAAATAATGTCAGTATACTCCAGGAGGGTCTTACACAGACCATCTACTGGTGTATTACTCATGGTCTCAAACTGAATGCGAAGAAATGCATCATCATTCCCTTTGGCACAAACAATGTCCCTCCACACTATCAAATAAACAACAATACCCTAAGTACCCATGAAGTGGTAAGGGACTGGGATCACAGGTTGACCATGACCTTAACTTTGACCAACAGATGTCTATCATTGTAAGGAAAGCTTTCCACATAGCTTACTTGACTAGTAAAGGCATCACCTCAAGAGCAAAAGAAGTTATAACCCCAATATACTCGGCACTTATCTAGTTCATAATTGAGTATAATGCCCTATTCGGTATGTACGGTATTAAGCACTTGCAGTAATTAGAGAGACCTCAGAGGATTCTAACAAAGAAGATTAAGGGCTTCCAGGATGTGCCTTACATGGACCGACTAAAGTCCCTGTCACTATGCTCAGTATCATGTAGACTTCTTAGGGGAGACTTATGCCTGGCCTACAGAGCAATTCAAGACCCAAACTTAATAGAATTACTGCATATACGTAAATGAATTTTTTCTAGGGGTACCCATTCCAGGGACTTAAATATGTCTTGCAACTTAAATAGGACATGATGGAGGGACAGGTTTATCTCCCAGTGGCTACCATGTCTTTGGAACAGGCTACCAATTCATGTGAAGAAGAACACCTCTATGACACTGTTCAACAGGAACGTGGATGGGTGGATGGGGCACCATAAATTCTTACCGCGGATAGTGCCCACAACCCTCCTGGACATGGACAGTCATCACTAAACGAAATCTTGGGTATTGACTAGTACTTCTACAGTATTATAGTGGGTTGAAATGGCTATGCTTAAAATGACCTTCAGATCGATAGCCTAGTAATCTCCTATTATCTTATGATCCTATGCAATGACAGACCAGGATAAGATCGAGGGTGGAGAGCACCCCTAACAATCCTCCTGCATGGCGCTTCACCCACTCTTTGCTATAGACAGAACCAACCGGCACTGAAGCCACAGTATCCACACTATCCTGAACAAGTGTGGCACCCTCCGCCTGTCCAGTATCTTAGGGCTCAGTGGAATACGTATGCATAAGCCTGCCGACTGTGTCTGAGCAAAATACAGGGGATGGATGAATGTCAACTTCAGTGTCAGATTCAACCTCTGTGCCTCTGTATGGCCATCATCATCAGCAGAGTATACCGATACTCTGACACCAGGTGGTAGGAGTCCTACACTTCCACTGTCAGAATTACCTGTGATAATAAGCAACAAACACAGGAATGAAATTAATACTATCTAAATATTTAGAACAATTTATATGATAACAAACTAACATTGGTCACACTTTTGCAAATGGTTCAAAAATAAACACACTCATTACACCCACCATACACATACAGATAAATGCATATATCTGACAAATGATCATCAATTATCAAAGAAAAATGTTGGGCTTGCCATATGCAGGTGGCTCCAGACTTGGTGGGGAAGATGGTCCTAGAAGAAATATAGCAAGGTAAGAACACAAACTAAACATCACAGTTGCAATAACACGGGGAGACAATAAATACACAATTTTGCCTAGATGTCCATTAAGAATAGTTTTAACTGAAACTTGGCTGACATGTCCACCCACCGCCCATGTGTAATAAACAAGTGTGTCATTATGTCTATTAATTTACCAATATGTTCATAAAAAAATCCACAGGAAGTATTTTTTTCTATATTTTACTATACCAGCAAATCTTAAAACATGCCATATGTAAATTTACCTCCTCCCAGACACATCAGCACTGACATCAATCACATGTCGGTGTACACTTTCCACTGAGCTCTCTGGATCTCTGACAGTGGGCATGATATCTTCATTTGCTGTCAGTGGTAGCTTGATAGCAGGCCTCCCACCCTGTAGCCAGCTGTTCATGGGAAGCTGCTGTCCTCCAGGGATGATGACATCATATCAGTGGCCCTATGATGCACATGATCATTATTCCTGGTGTGACTTCCTACTGCATTGACATCGTTCACTAACTTGTTCCAAATCACCATCATGGCAGCCATATCCTCACATCATCTCTCAAGCAAAAATGGTGTCTGAACTATGGTGTCTGAACACCGGATCTATTGAATAATTTTCTGATTTACTTAAAGGGGGTTTATGTGGATTTCCTAACTGACATAGAAGAGAGAAGACTACAACACATGAATTTCACATAAACCAATTCTTGCTTATATATATATTTTTTTAACATTATGCACTGGAGGCACACATTTCAGTTATTAAAATTGAAGGTTATGTGGTTGCACCATATCACACTCACACAAACCAATGTTTGGTCCAAAACAAGGAATACTGCTTTTTAGTAATGTATTGTTTTTCACTGAAATAACAGGATGACTACACATTTTCAAGAAAAAGCCTCTTAAAACACAACTTTTGCTGTGGCAATACAGAAATTGTATGTGGCTTCCCCACCCCCAAAACAACAGGTAAAATAAAGTATGTACAAACCAAGGAATACCACATAATTCAATTGTTATATTAGCGTTCAACATAATTCTTACAATGTGTGCAAATTTATAACAAAAAAGTCAATTTATATGATAGCCAGTCACCTCTCACTGTGCCCACCACTCCCTTAGAGGTGTGTCTGGGTCATCTTAGAAGCATAACACCCTTTGTCATTGACATAGTACATTACATTTCCCTGAAATAACATAGAAGACTGTGAGATAATTTTAACAATAACACTTGTGATGAAAGTTAATAACCTGTCTAATTGAGAAACGTAAATGCCTGACAAAAATGCCTATGCCAACAGTGAACTATAAGAAGTATATACAGATAAAATTCCCATTTTATACTGGATATATATAATTTGATTTGTAACATGTTACAAAATCAAGAACGTAATTGAAAAATACAATTATACAGAGCAAGATTAGAAGCCTTCTCTGCAGATAAACCAAAAGGAACAACAATTTTTTGTTTTCTCCAAATACACAGGTCTCCTCACCTTCAAGTTCCCTAATGTACATACAGACCACTGAGCATGGTGAATATGCAAATATTGTATGAATTCATTACAATAGCTGAACACCAAACTTTTGACTTTGTACAGCAGATGTAAACATAGTGGAGGCACTACCTCACTGTTAGTTGCTAATGGTTTGCATCTGGAAATGACTAGTGGAAGGGAGAAGGAAGACAGAACAGCAATTCAAGCTACCTTACTTGCATTGGGTGTGTCAGCAAGGATACACTTATAAAGTGCAGAAGTAACTTTGAAAATTACTGTGGTGCACTGATGACAACAGTGACAATGGTTAAAATCCAAATTATTTATTCTGGTCAGTTAAGCGCTTTTTCATTTAACCCAGAATGATTCATGGCATTTAATTTAATTTGCCATTTTAATTCACATTTTTTTAAATGTTCTGTTATTGCCCTTTACCTAGAGTCATTTTTAACTTGTTCTTTCACTGAGAAAAACAAAGTAATGTGTACTAAAATCACTGACATATTTAAATGAAGCATTTGTTACTTTCCCTTTCTTTATATCTAATAAATGCTAGTATATACATTGTTTTAATTTCCTAGATGTCATGCAATGTAGTACACTGAAGAAATTTGCCAGGTATATGACTTGCTTGGAATCACAAGAAAAGTGCCCATTAATCTGGAAAGTTTCTCTTCTAATGTTAAAACTATCACCTGTTTTAATGCTGGAGCACTGGGAGCCACATTCACACTTATAGATTCCCCATAAATGTTTCCTCTTATCAGCCCCCTAATTTTTATTTTTCTCTAAATAAATTTTGAAATCTTTGTCTGTCTTATATACTATGCATGGTCTTTCAACTATTTTATCCATAACAGTTTGTTTGGCATGAAAATACCCCAGTTTTTATATATACAATTGACTAAAACTCTACTGTCAATGATATAATTGGTGATGAAACATTTACTCTCGGCAAATTGTTCTCAGCTAGGAAACCTCAAAATATCTCTTGTATCTGTTCTGCTTTTATCCAACATGGGTAAATAAATCCAATTAATTCTCTTTGATACTACTTCATCCCTAATTTCTATCACAAAATGTTGGGGGTAACTGCTTCTCCAAAACATGTCCACTAGGTTGTCACATTCATTATAGAAAACCTCCAGCTCTGTTATCATTCTGGTAACCAGACTAGTTGTACTTTGATAACTGCCATGTTCTGGTTTTTAGGGTGCCAGCTGTTAAAATGTAAACAAGAATTTGGGAAAGTAGGTTGTCTGTGGATATTTAAGAAAAATCTCCATTTTTAACATCTTTTATCAATTAAATATCTAAATATAGATTTTTTCATTATTAAAAGTGTGTGCAAATTTTAAGAATTCAGCCATGTTATTTATATACAAAATGAACTCTTGTAATTTACTAAGGGAACTGACCCAAAAAATAAAGATGTCATCCAAAAATCTTGTATATAGCACCCAGGATTTACTAAATTCACTGTTAAATACATATACATTTTGAGACTCCCAGTGTGCCATTACATAATGCACAAATGTTGATTATCATGCTGCTCCCATAGCTACCCCTGTCCTTTGTCTACAAAATTGCCCTTCAAAGTGTATGAGATTGTTTTTCAATAATATTTATATAAGTGCTATAATAGCATTAATTTTATCATAAAGTAATTCAGTTTTATTGCTGACCAGTGTTGTGTGGGATCACTGAGTACACATTTTGTACATCAATACTTACCAATATCCCTTTTGCTGGAAAATCTACCTCATTTACCATGCTCAAAAACATGCCAGGAATCCTTACAAATGTATTTCAAGTTGTTCACTCCTTACTTCAATGTATTATCTAAATATTTAACAATGAAAAATGTCTTAGACCTTGTTGTATCAACAACTGGTCTAAATGGTGGGTTTTTCAAACACTTATGGATCTAAGGGATTCCAAAAATACCAGCTATTACTGGTGTTTCATTCAATATAAAAGCATACTCTAATTTAGATATCTGGCCTTGCATTAACATATCATCTAATAGTCAAAGTCAAAGTAAACTTTATTGTCATTTAGAACTACACATGTAGCCTAAATGACGTTTCATGCATCAGCTCAGTTCTTGTGATTAGAAGGAAAGTGAAACAACACAAACAAGTAGAGAAATAAACATAACTAACAATTCAATACTACCCCCTAATACATGCAAGAAAGAGCAAAGACATTTACTACACTCATATACAAAAAGAATACACTCCCCTGAGTTAAATTAACTGCCCTATTTAAAGTAACACAAAATACACTACAGACTGAAATGCCTAGGTTATTTGTTTAATATTGCAATTGAGTATGTTAAATAATATTGACTATGGATATAATAAATAAATATTGCACTTACTTGGTATATATGTAAGTATATATTCCACAAATAAATAAAAATAGACTTATAATGTGCCCAGAATACTGGGACTAGTGCCCGAGTTCAGAAGTCTAATCACTGTAGGGTAGAAACTGTTACTGAATCTTGTAGTCCTGCAGCAGAAAAAAAAGCCATGTTAATTTCATTATGTGAAACCTCCATATACAAATCTTCCATCAGGAATGCATTCATGTGGTTCACATAATCCTCGCTGTCCATTAAAACTAACATACCCCCTTTATCCGGTTTCATTATCCAGGTATTTCTGTCAAGGGTTAATTCATTAAACAATTTTAATTCAACATTGGACATATTATAAAACTTTACAGGACTCAGATGTTCTAAAACACTCCTAATATTTAACACACATTTTTTCAAACATGTCTACATTGACATTCAATGGGGGTTAAAACAACTAGGTCTATGCAAGCCATTTAGACTGATAAGATTCCCTTTCTCCTGAGAACCAAAGTGCCAAATTTAATTTATGGGTGAATAATTTTAAATCTATCAAGTGGCAAATTTGTCCATCGTACCACATTGGTATGACTTCTATAAAATTAAAACAATGTATATATGAGCATTTGTGAGATATAAAGAAAGGGAAAGTGACAAATGATTTATTTAAACATGTCAGAGATTTTAGTGCACATTATTTTTTCAGTGATGAAACAAGTTAAAAGTGACTCTAGCAGAAGTGTAATAACAGAACATTTAGAAAAATGTGAATTAAAATGGTAAATTAGATTAAATGCCATGAATTACCCTGGGTGAAATTAAAATTGTTCTATCAATTCTGTTATTGAAACTGAAATACTGTAATGCTCTTTAATTGTTTAATTGAATTATTGTTTTGTTTTTTATATTGAGTGGATACGTTTATTACATGATGTTAATTTTAAATATATTTAAAGACTTTTAAATTAGAGACTGGGTAGTTTTGATGAAGTTCCACAAAATATAAGGAACAAAAGTGCTTAACTGCCCTGAATAAAGAATTTAGATTTTAAGAGTTGTCACTGTTATCACCAGTGCACCACAGGAAATTTCATTTATTATTTGTCTGTTAATAATTACTTTGGTTTGCAGTTTGTAGAAGTAACTTTAGCAAATTTTAAATGGAGCTAAACTGCACACATTTGTTATTTTTATTCATTAATAGTCAAACTCTCTTGCCTTTTCTGAAAAATGTTTTTCACTGTGATGTATTTTTATGATACATTTAAAGGACAATGATACAAACTGCACTATAGACTGCACATCTGAGGGTACAGCACAGATGAGAGAAGAATGAACATAATACAGAGAGAAGACAGAGCTGCATTGGTGCAAACATGGTCATAAATGGTTGTGTGATCACACATTTTATTAAATTTGCAAGCCAATCATATACAATCACATGACAGTGCACAAGTATATATGTCCTGTTAATATTGTGGAGGAAATGAGAAGGTATGCAAATGATTTGCTTTCCTGCTGCAAAGTTGTTTCTGTGGCAAAGAGAGATAAGACATGCCTAATATGTTTTGTAAGTTCATTAGTATAATAGCTCAAATACAGAGTGGTGTAAAACTCTGTAATGTGTGTTAAAATATATTTTGTAATTTTATTTTATTTTTCTTTTAAATATCTATAATTGTGCAGCACATGGCTTAGTGCAAATATGGTGGAAAGATAAATATTTTAAAATTAATGGAAGTTGCTTCTATAATAAGGATCACACAAATTAAAGCTGTGAATCAACTGTGTATATAGCACACATGGTAAGCATGATGAAAGACACAGCACATAGGGTATGTAAGTCATGGTTCAAGTCTCACAATTTTCTTTTAATGATAAAAATTAATAAACACTTTTTACAATAATAATGCATGTTGAGTTTTGCTTGTCTTCTTTACATATTGGTCACCTATACACAAATATGACATAATACCACAGACAATAAGGAGACATTGTCAGCTTAAAAAAGATACATTGTTACATCTTTGGCACGTCATTGTGGAAATATGCTCAGTGAGGTTGTGCACCTGCAGTTCCACATCACCTGCAGACAAAAAGGAGACATTTCCCCGGATTCTCTATAGCTTGCACAACATGCAAGATCAATGCAGGAGGTTCAGCAGGCAATATGTCTGCCGTGTGATCCAGGAACAGCCTGCAGAAGAGTGCACGAGCTCTCCTGGACTAATCCTGCATGGACTAAGCCCCTGTATGCAAATCACCCCATTTTCAGGAGAAATCTATGCAAATTAGGTGATTTAACAATCCAGGAAGCTTGCAACCGGCTGTGCAGGACTAGTGCAATCTGCAAAAATGTACTCGGTTAGTAACCGAGTACATTTCTACAAAATCCAAAACGGACTTGTGACAGCTCCAACTAAAGGCTGCATATCATGTAGTAAGCATGCCAATTCCCAAGTATAAGGCCACTGTCATTGCAAACAGTGAAATAAATAAAATAATCAGCTTTTATTTTTTAGCAGATCTCGGCTGTTTAAGAATAGAGCAGCGACAACGCATAAACGGGATTGGGGGGAAAATAATAAAATAAACCTAAATTAAGCATTCTAATTAAAATCACCATTATGCCATGCAAGTCAATGGCAGGCAGAAGACAACATGGCCAGTGAGTAGTGGTTGCTAAGGGGGAGGCTCAGTGTGAGACATGTCACTATGCATTAGCAGGCAATCCTATGAAAATGAGGGGAAGGAGAGTGAATCCCAGTTTTCTCCAGCATGTGAGTCAGATCCCAACAATATAAGAGTAGGAATAGCTTGGTGCAAGCCTAGGAGTGAGGTGGCATCATGTCAGGGTGTGTCAGGCATACTGTAAGCGGATTGGAGCCCTGTGGCTTGGGTTTGCTCCTAGCTTAGCATAGCTAAGCTGGGGGGTGTCTAAACCTGCCTAGCACTCTTTACAATGCCTAAGTGGGTGTGTTTTAAAGGCAGAAAAAAAAATAAACCAGGAAATAGCAGCAGCGTGCACATTTGTGTACTTTGTGCCATGCGCCTCCAAGCTTAAACAGGAAGGCAATGGGAAGGGAAAACAACAGTAGGAAGGTAACCAAGGAGAACTAGTATAGCTGGCAGGTGAAATGTATCAGAATCAGCTAATAACACAGGCAGCAGACCAGCCCAGCCCAGAACATTACTCTAAACTGTGCAACTACCTTTCCCTCAGGTTTTTCCCACACTCTACACCACCGGTGTAAACAAGTGGGGAACTTTTAACACTCACAACAGCAAAATGATAGGGGCTGCAATAGCTATCATACAACAACTTGTAGAAGAGGCTGAGGGTGATGAGGATGTGAATGCTGTCGATCAACCCACAATGAGGAGACAGAGAAGAGTGTACAGACCCAGGGTAACCTACCAGGGGCTACATGAGCGGGAGATAGTGGAGTGTTATAGGGTGGACAGGGACCTCCTACAGCAAATTGTTGAGCTGTTCCAGCCACGCCTCACACACAGAACTAACAGAGGAGAACCCATCCCAGTGGATACCAAGGTATGTGTAGGCCTAAGAATACTAGCTACAGGTACCTTCCAAAGGCCAACTGGGGATATGATTGGGATCTCACAGGGATCAGCATCCAGGGTACTCCACCAGTTTCTGGATACAATATCAGCACATGTCGGTGAGTATGTATCTTTTCCCAGCACCCATGAGGCATTGGCCAGTAATATGCAACTGTTCCACCAAATAGCACAATACCCTGAGGTAGTGGGTGCTATAGACTGCATGCACATATGCATCAAAGCACCACACAGTGAGCGGGGTAGGGTCTACATGAACCGCAAGGGCTTCCCCTCCATCAACTACCAGATCATGTGCGATGCCCAGGGCATAATAATGAATGTGTGTGCTGGCTACCATGAAAGCTATCTCAATTCCCACATCTGGCATCTGACGCAGCTGTACCAGAGATTTGCCAGTGGGTTCATCCCTGATGGTCACCCAGTGAGGGATACTGTATATGCACTGGAGCTGTGGCTGATGATACCCATCAGAAATGTGCACACACCTGAAAAAAAATCCATAATGAGGCACACGCACAGACCAGAATTATAGTAGAGAGTGTGTTTGGGATGCTCAAGTCAAAGTTCCTGTGCCTGGACACATCCGGTGGAGCCTTGCAGTACTCACCAGCTACATGTACCCAAATTGTCCACATATGTGCCATGCTGCACAATATGATCCTGTGGGGCTGGGCCACACAGGCCCCCAACATTGCCAAGGTCTGCACAGGCACAGAGTGACTCGGAGGAGGAAAAACCTGAGCCTGCCCCAGTAGGTAGAAGGAGGCATGTCCAGTATGCCCTGGCCTTGGCAAAGAGGCAATGCATAGCACATACACTGACACAGGAGGGACCCAGGAAATGATATCTCTCTTTGACTCTCACATACAGTAAAAGAGATGCCAAATATTGCACTACCTGTGCTCAACCATGTGTAGGGAGTGTACTATGTGCATCCAACATAGGCAGCCCTGCAGCACCACCCTCAATACTGGGACACCCACAAGGTAAGTGACTCACACATGCCAGTCAGGGAGGGTTCACTTACCCAATAACAGTCACAGCCAGCAGGACAGGTGTAGACAAACACAAACAAAGACTGTGCTATGGCCTCTGAATGATGCCTATGTGTAAGCTCCCCCTCAGGCCTACACAGACAGACGACAGCAGGTCAGGCAGTGGGATGTCAGTTCTGAAGGGTAGGAAGTCTGAAACTAATATGTAGGCAAATAAAAGCTAAGATCTGTAGTACACTTGTATGCCTCTAGGCAGCATGATAGGTAAGACTACAGAATTAAATGGAATACCTGATATACCAGTACAGTGATAGCAAATGTGTACTGTCAAGTGTGCCCCCCCATCCTACGTAGACATGTAGTAACAGGCAGATGTGCCCCCCCCAATCCTGTGTAGACATGTATAAATAGTTAGGTGTGCCCCCCATCCTATGTAGAAATGTAGTAACAGTCAGATGTGTCCCCCAAATGCCTGTGTAGAAATGTAGAAATAGTCAGGTTTGCCCCCCATCCTATGTAGAAATGTAGCAACAGTAAGGTGTGCCCCCCCAATCCTGTGTAGAAATGTAGAAATAGTCACGTGTGCCTCCCATCCCATATAGAAATGTAGTAACAGTCAATGCCATGTGATCGATGGATACCCTGCAGAAACAGTATGCTATCTGTAGGTGTACAACACATAGGTCAGCACTGCATTACAGACTACCTGGACTTGATCCACACATTCAGTACAGATTGGCATACTAGGCATGCTCAAACACTAAGAGAAATGAAGGCAATGTCAGTCAACAATACACTGAAAGGTCATACTGGGCATGCCCACACATTTAAACACATGAAGGCCCTGTCTGCAAACACCAGTGGACCAGACATAACTGGGAGTCGCAGATGTTAGTGCAGACACTACACAGCATGCACCACACATGCTTTGCTCACACAGTGGACAGGAATACAGACATATATCTAAGGACAACACACTATAATAAGCCAAAGGTAGACGTGCATAGATGTGTGGAATAGGGGGACTGTGACAAGAAGCCATCCAGGCCTGTCCCACTCAGCACACAGCTAAAGGGCCACAACCACATAAGGCTCAAATGTCACTCACTGTAGATACTAGCCACTGGTATCTGTCAGCAGTACAGACTATGTGGTGCACGTGCTAGCTGTGCAACATGACTGTACAAGGAAGGTGTCATCTAGCATCTGTATACACGTAACTGTGAAATATGACCCTGTGTGTGCCCACATGTGGTGTGTCAACCTCTAGATGAATGGGTTATGGCCCATGCACACACACTGCCCTCCCCATGAACCTACTATGACAAGCTTGCTGAGGTCATCCACTGTGAAATACACCTTTGGGGAGAGTTGCAGCCCAGCAATCTCCATGGCATGTCCCAAAACTGTGTACTTCTGTAGTGTGATAAACTACTTCAGTAGGAGTTCTAATCCCAAACTTGGTAAGTGTGTGTGTCTGTGTTGAGAGGAATGCTTTTTAGGGTAGTCACACTCCCTAAAACTGAAATGCACTGCTTTGGTAAGGCTGCTGATGTCATCCACCTAGAAATACACCTCTAGGAAGGTTGCAGTCCAGTAATCTCTGTAGCACATCCTGTAACTACATACTGCTGTAGTGTGATAAATTAATTAAATAGGTGTTATAATCCCAAACTTAGCAAGTGCGTGTGTCTGTGTAGAGAGCAATGTTTTTCTGGGTAGTCACACTCCCTATAATTCAAATGCTCAACTTTTGCAAGGCTGCTGATGTCATCCACCCAGAAATACACCTCTGTGAAGGCTATAGCCTAGTAATCTCCATAGCATGTCCTATACCTGTGTACTGCATTAGGGGTATAAATGATAGGTGTTCTAATCCCAGACTTTGCAAGTGTGTCTTTGTGTAGAGACCAATGCTTTTTAGGGTAGTCACACTACCTACAATTCAAATGCTCAACTTTGGCAAGGCTGTTGATGTCATCCACCTAGAAATACACCTCTGTGAAGACTGCAGCCTTGTAATTGCCGTAGCATGTCCTATAAATACATACTGCTGTAATGTGATACACTAGTTAGGTAGGTGTTCTAATCCCAGACTTGTTAAGTGTGTCTATCTGTGTAGAGAACAATGCTTTTTAGGGTAGTCACACTCCCTACAATTCAAATGCTCAACTTTGGCAAGGCTGCTGATGTCATCCACCTAAAAATACACCTCTGCGAATATTGTAACTTAGTAATCTCTGTAGTGCGTGCCATAACTGTGTATGCTGCTGTAATATGATACCGAACTCTCGTAGGGTTCTATTCCCACCCATGGCAGTTCTGGATATTTTGTGTGTGTTTCAATGTCTGTGTATGCAGCAATGCATTTTAGGCTAGTCACACTCAGTACATTTCAAATTCCCTACTTTGGCAATCCTGCTGATCTCATACATTGTGAAATACACCTTTGGGGAAGGAGCTCTCCACTAATCCCCATGGTGTGTCCTGTAACAGTACCATACTGTAGTGTGATATAAACCTTTGTTAGGGGTTCAATACCCACCCATGTCAGTTGTGGATGTTTTGTGTGTGTTTCAATGTCTGTGTAGGGAGTAATGCATTTTAGTCTAGCCACACTCACTACAATTTGAATGTCCTGCTTTGGCAGTCCTGCTGATTTCATCCAATGTGATATACACCTTTAGGGAAAAAGCATGCCAGTAATCTCCATGGAATGTACTATAACTGTGTAGGGCTGTAGTGTAATAATCTAATTAGGTAGAGGTTCTACTCCCAGACATGACGTGTGTGTTTGTAACTTGTATCCTGTGTGGAGGTGTGAGTGTTTGACACTTGGGCCCAACAATGAGTGTTTTTTTTCCCAATTTATTATAGGGTGACCCTAGTATATATAACAATGTCCACCGTACAGGGATAACAGATATGAAATAGCTGAGAGGCTGGGATGCAATTCCATACCCATTCATGTGACATCAAGGCCAGGCAATCACAGTTAGCGACCCCAGAGCACATTCTCAACTCATGTCTCATACACACACAAACACACATGCCTAGGCAACAACCAATCTGTGGGTAGTACACTGCATATTGGCCACTGAAAGTAACTATGGAGTGATTGCAGTGGGCTACAGAGGGCATTGCACCCTGCCCATCTGCCCAATAGGCACATACATTCAGACAGTGCACCTTCCCCATGTTCCCCACTGGACACCTGCAACACCTGTGGTGCCATCACATGTCACCCGCAAAGGACATACCATACCTGAAAACATGCCCTGTATGGAAAGATGCCACTGACACCAGGGAATGTTGTTAGCATGCTATTAATGTATGTGCAGGGTAAACCTGCTGTCCATTACCAGTTCCCACCACAGGTAGCCATGACTGGCACATCTGATGATAATCTGTGTACACAACATGGGACAGACACCCCAGGTACAGTTCCGCATGTCACTGTCCATGCATGTGGGAGGTGTGCACTTCCCAGACACTGTCCATGTCATGGAATAAGGAACACATACAAGGCAAGGGATGCACAGCATTAACCACACACAATAGTCACCCAGGTGACTGGATAGAGGATACAATATCCACCTGTGTAGGCCAATGCAGAAAATACAGCCCTGAGCCACAATGCAGATCATTGTCATGTGGCCTGATGCCAAGGTATACCCATCACCTAGCCTTGCATAACCACCTAGCACAGTTGACCACCACACACCCATGCATAAATGCACCCATGCATGTTAGTACTGGCACCCTGTGGGTTTGTGTGTGTTGTATGATGCGCATGATCACATCCGCACTCACTACAACCCCCATTAGCATACTGAAGCATGCTGCATGATGTCAGACACCTCCCCATACCCTTTGCCCATATAACCTCCATATGACCCATGTGGTTCATGTGATACCTGCACATTAATGTGTTGTGGCAATCTCACCAGTGATGAGTTGTAATCCTGGCCCTGCCAAGTGTGTCAGTGTGTGGGCACCCCAATGACAGTGTGGCTGTGTTGACGCTGGCATCTGTTCTTGTGGACAAGCATGTGTACTTCACCTACCGTATAGCTGCCATATCCCTGCTGCAGATGTCACTCTCCATCACATATATGTTCTGAGGGCTTCACAACTGGTAACCTATATGGTGCATCCAATAACTGCATAGAACTGTGATATCACTACATAGTAATCAGGGGTTTGATACCCTATGCTGGTAGGTGTGTGACACAAACATGCTTAAGTTTTACTCACCCCTCACTGACTTGTCTTTGCCTCTGTCTGTCTCTCTCACTCCCTCACTGGTGGATGTGGAGACCTACACCTGCTTTGCTTAGGCAGCAGCATGTGTATTTTAGGTAATGCTCATAATCAGGTGATGGCCTCTGCACGAATTGCAGCCCTCCCCTAGCTGATTGCATGTGGAACAGCTGTGGTAAAATGCTCATAGCCAACTGCATGGAAACACTTTCCAATATCAAGGATCATCATGTTGGTGTTGGGTCTTTTCATTCACTGTGAGCAGCAACTCAATCTGCTGTTTGGCAAACAACATCTCGGAGTTATTGGAGATTTACCTTTGACAACATACACTGTGGAAACAGGCCAACACACAGGAGGGGGATGTGCCTGACCTGACTACGGACTGTGAGTGTTGATATACTGTACTCAGAGTAATGTTGTTTTAACAAGGTGTGTGCGGATATGGCTGTCCTACATGCATTAATACTTTCCATATCAGTTTTATGTTTATGAGGACTCCCCATCTGTAGGGTCATCTGCAGACTGGGCAGTGTGTGGTGCCTTTGGTTTCATGTGTTACTGACAGAGCATGTATCTGTGAACTGCAGAAGGTAGTGTGAGGATTGCAGTCTGTAGATGGTGAAAGCTGTGACAGTTACTGACTTCATATCCCTCATAGGACATATGTTGCAACAAACCCTGTTACAACAGTAAATGCATGATGTTATCACAGCAACATGTCAATATTGGCCCTGTCCTGTGTATGTTCTTCCAGCCACAACTCTGTCAACCTTTGTACATATGTCATGCATTAAGAGGTGCATATGTGCTGTACACCATGATTAGTGTCATCATATCTGATAACAAGCCAGTGAGATATCAGACTGCTACACATGTTATGTACAGTAGGGGATATATTTGATGAAATAACCTGGACATTCTGTGGTTGTTTGTACAGAGGTCTGTGTACTTATGATGAATGTCGACAGTGTGTGTATTGTTAATATGTACCTTGGTCTGTGTACAGACTGTGGTAGATGTCATAGTTCTAGGTCTCGTCCTATCTGATGTTACATGGTGCTCCACTGTATGTTACCATATAGGCTTACATGTTTGTAGGGCCATACACACTCATGTCCCATACCACAGACAGGCATCAGGCCACACTGTGTAGCAGTCCAGTATATGTAGGGTTAGTGTGTGAGTGGCACATATGAGGATGGTGTTGGACAGATAGTCCATATACTGTAATATTATGCTAGCTTACCATATGTGGATGTGGCTGTGTTCACATTGGTTGTGGTTATGCACTTTCACACAGGTGTATCTTACCCTGTGCTGTGACATGCCTTTAGAGCCTGCTATATATGCAGGTGCACGTGCATTCCCCCATAGGAGATGTAGGTCAGTGTTGAGCCAGTCTGCCAGTAGCCTGCACAGTGCTTTGTTACATGCCTAGCAATTTAGTGTACTTACCCAGTGAGATGTCATGTCCAGATACTTGCCAGATGTAGTGTTTCCGGGCTTCCCTTAACAGTCATGTATGTCAGAAAGAGTAGTGGGGTGCTGTACCGATGTATGTCAATATCTAGTGGGTAGTTTGTGGCCATGGCACTTCTGTACCAGCAGTTATAATGTGTCAGGACAGACAGGAGTGTGTGAATGCATAACCTATGGGGGTGAATACTTACCAATCATTATGTGTTATACCCATCTACATGGCTGTTAACATCCATATTGTCAGGCTTGGTCCACATATTCTGCACTAAGGGTTCTGTGTATACCTCTGGACTGTACAGAGTGTGTCAGAATATCCACATCTATTGGTCAATATCTCTGCTGTAGTCCACAGGAGCATTACGTGCTTGCAGCTGTACTGTACTATGATGTCCTTAAGATGTCTGTCAGTAGCCAATGGCACACATGTGAAAAGCAGATGTGACCTCCCACACACACCATGTCTGTGAAGACAATCACTATTACAGTAGCAATAGTCTACTAATATACCTGCTATACATACCTGGCATCCCCTTGCACTACGAAGTTGGGACTATAGAGGTTGAGGTAGGGCTAAACCCCATGTTCAGGACATATGGTGAATATA